>NW_027467487.1:307500-312500 GCF_046742065.1 Oratosquilla oratoria
GTTGGTGAAATAGTAAATGAACTTCAATATCTCAAATTACACCATGTTAAACGTAGGGCTGCACAACCCCGAAAATAGATACAGCTTAGATAAAACGCTTTTAGAGAAAATCGAGTGCGAGCGAGACTTGGGAGGTCTAGTGAATTCTGACCTTAAATCCAGGAAATAGTGCATTAGCGCCAGGAATAAAGCTAACAGATTTCTAGGTTTCATTGCTAGGATGGTTACGAACAGAAGTGAAGGGGTAACAATCAAACTTTATTTAGCGTTAGTTAGACCCATGCTTGATTATGCGGTACAGTTTTTGTCTCCGTCTTATAGAATGGACATCAATTCACTAGAATCAGTACAGAGGAGAATAACCAAAACAATACATGGGCTCAGACATTTACCTTACGAAGAGAGGCGTAGGCACCTTAACTTAACCCTTTGGAAAGACGCAGAGTGCGGGGTGATCCGAGAGAGTTGTTCAAATGGATCAAAGGCTTTAACAAGAGTGATGCAAACAAGGTCACTATATGAAGGCAACAAGGCAGGACTCACAGTTATGTATATAAACTGGACAAATTTAGATTAAAGAAGAAAATAGGGAATAATTGGTTTACTGATAGGGTGGTCAGCGAATGGAATAGACTTAGTAACCATGTAGAGAGCGCTGAAAATATCAGTTGTTTTAAGAAACAGATAACTTTATGGTTGGGAATGACGGGTGGCAATGGACATAGAACTGACTATTGAAAGCCTATTTGTCTCCTGCAGTCTCCTTCATCCTTATGTTCGTATGTCCCGTAAGAATTTTTAAGATTTATTTAGATAAACACCTAAGCAATATGCTGTAACGCCTGTCACTTGTCTGGTTCGTTCATTTACTAATTTTGTCGTTTAACTATTTTTTCTTGGCATGCGGCCTAGTTGTTAACATAAAGGTCTCTTATCGGTAAGACCTCTCTTTGTAGTCGTTTGTAAATAAACAAATAAATTAATCGATGGATAAGAAAATAAGGAGAAGTAAATAGAAAAACAAATAAAAATGAATAAATAGATAAATAAATAAATATATGAATAAATAAATAAGATAAAAATAAAAACAAACATAAAGATAAATAAATAGAGATATAAATAGATAAATATACAAATAAACAAATAAGTAGCTAGGTAACTATAGAAATTAATATATAAGATAAAAACAAAAACACACACATATATATATATATATATATATATATAACTAAGTAAATAAGCAAATAAATAGATAAATGTAAAAATAAATAAGTTGTTAGATAATCAGAGAAATCAATAAATAAATGAATGAATAAATAAATAGATAAACAAATACAGAAATATATAAAGAATTATAAAGTGAAAAAGTGCAATATATGTATATATATATATACATATATATATACATATATATACATATATATATATATACATATAAATATACATATATACATACATACATACATACATATATATATATATTGTCAGTGTATTTGGGCAGGAGTTTTTCTCTAATGCATGTTTCATTAAAAGTGATGGCTAGTTGTGCATTAATAATTTTCTTAAAGGTATTTTCCATATACCTTATTAAGGATTTGTTTTCCTTAGGAAGGAAATTTATGACTTGGCTGTATGTAGTCATATTAGCTAGATCGCGATTTCGGGTTCAAGACCCTTCTTCAGTAGCTATAGGGATAAGAATTAATCCGAAGATTCTAGTAAAGATCTAAGTTTTAAACTAGAGTTCCTATACTTGCTAATCACTGGGGGAGGTCACCTGGTATTACGGGCAGGGACGAAATGTCACGTGCGCTAGGGAGCCTCCGGATTTGTGTTGTGGCGGAATGTGGCGTTTTGTCTCGTAGTTGGACGAGTGGCGTTTTGACTCGTATTGGCGTTTGTGGTGTTATGTCTTATGTTTGTATTTGTAACGGTTTGTCTCATGCTTGGAAGGGCTCTAAGGTCTTCTGCTTGTACATTTAGGTTTGGGCTCAACTCTTTAATATACAACGCTTCTAAAATTGGGAGGTGTCTATCGTCAGTACATAAATCCAAAATCTCGGTGTTTTTCTCTAGTGTCTCTCTTGCTAGTGTTATGCCGTGGGCTTCTCTTAAGTGATTTTTAGGGGCTCCAGATGTCAGGTGGTATGAGAGGCGACGGGATAACCTCATTGTCGTCATGCCAATATAGGTGGAAGGGAGGGCTTCACAGTTCCCTCGTGTACATGTGAACCTATAGATGACATGTGATTTCTGAAGTTCCTTTCTCTCTTGTAGGGGGCTGTTTCTAATAAGGAGGTGGCTAGTTTTCTTAGTTTTATAATAAATCACTAGATTTAGTATTTTTTCTTCTCTTTTATAACCTTTAAATCGTTACCTTTACTCGTAATATAGAGCAAAAACTTTACTGGAGCCAGTGACAGCACTACTAGTCCTCTTTGTTGTGAAGATGTTCTATCATTTTACACATATGGGATCGATTATCGTACATCCGTTTCACGCTGGAGCCAGTGACAGCACTACTAGTCCTCTTTGTTGTGAAGATGTTCTATCATTTTACACATATGGGATCGATTATCGTACATCCGTTTCACGCTTGAGCCAATGCCAATACTATTAATGCTTCCACTACTGATACTATTACTGATACTACTTATACTATTTCTATTACTCCCTCTACTACTACTACCACTTTTTCTACAAAATGATGCACATATAAGACTTTCTTGAGGTCACGGGGCAATTAAGGGCACATGTCGACCAGTAATAATGCTTCATTCACCAGTCGATTTCATTGTGCTGTTGAGGGGCACTGCCATCTAGTCTGAAGATGTTCTTCGAAATTAACTGATAGATGTGAACGACTGTTTATTTTCATGTAACGTCGCCACATCCAAACATACACGTACCAATCCGTTAAAGAAGTCCATATTCAAGTGGCAATGCAGAGAATAGTGAAATCCTCTGTAGGACTTCCTTGAATGGTTACACCTAACAGGAAATCTTTGTCGTCTGAAATAACGACGCCATTTCTTAGCTTAGCGCTGGGCATCGCTTCAGCACACGAGCAACAGTTATTGCTTCTCATTGTAAATTTGCACCTAAGGTGGCCTCGAACCCTCAGTCTTTTGGTCAAGAACCGAAGGCGCTAACCGATTGCGCCACGGGGGCGACGAGAGTTGAGGGGACTTTAGTCGGAGAAGTATCCCGAGGGTCAGCGATGACTCCACGGCATGCTTGTCGTCTCTGCGGTTGGGAAGTCCGTAACAAATAAAGGCAACACAAAAAAAAAATTTTTTTAAAAAAAACACCCGCAAACACAGCCCCACATAAAAAAAAAAAAAAAAAAAAAAAAAAATCCCGAGGTCTTGTAGCGATGGACCTGGAGAGAACGATATTGAAAACGACTGCATCTATTTACTTTTAACAATCACTAGTTTATTTCGACTTGTTATTGTATTTACGTTTATCTATTGGTATATTTTACAAATTTCTGAAAGCCATTGAAAGTAGAGTGATAGTAATTGTATCATTCACTGGTATGCACTGAATGGTCCCGCAGAGCTGTAGTTAGTTTAAATGCAAGAATGAACTCAATTCCATTCATGGCAGCGTGGCGCAGTGGAAGCGCGTTGGGCCCAAAACCCGAAGGTCCGTGGATCAAAACCACGCACTGCCAATCACATTTTCATTCTTGATCGTGTATTCACAGCAGGGTGGCGCAGTGGTAGCGTGTTGGTCTCATAACACAAAAGTCCAGGGATCGAAACCAGGCTGTACTAATGACATTTTCATTTTACATTCTTTAAATTGACTAGAGTCGAGGAGCTCTTTACATTGTTGCAGGTAGTAAAAATGAGGGTAATGTAGCTATTTTGTTTCTATTCAGATGGTTATCTTCGATATTTTGCACAACTACTTTGAAATGGAGATTTGTTTATTGTTATGAATTTGTTAATAGAATAATCCGTGTGATGAATATAGTATTATTGTTTTTCCTCAGCATAACTAATAATACCTCACTTATAGACTTAGTAAAATTAGTAAGATGAACATGAAGTATGTGTTATTTATGAATATTTAGTAGTTATCGAGCTGTTTGCGAAAGATTCGTCGCTCTTGATAATGATTTAGATCTACTTTGGTCACTGAAAAAAAAAATCTTTGGTGAGGAAGATACAAAAGATTATTTTACTATTTTACTGAAAATAAGTTTCCATCTGATTGAGGATAACTTAGAGCTCTTACCTAGAGTCATTAGACGATGAATCTTGATAAGATAGCTTACGAGTGCCTATTTCCACTTCAGGTTGAGTAGATGACTTGAAAATAAGCTATCGATAATCGTGTTTTTTATGATATACTATCGGCCTATCTGCTCCGTCTTTGCTAGTTCTCGAAACATGGTTTTGAGACTTTACTATATAGATTGCTGGGGCTTTCAAGATTTAGCCTACGACTTGATTACTTACAAGAAATGGGGCGACGATTATGAGACAAATAGTTAAAATTTCGGGAGAGATAAACTGATGAGTTGTTTCTTTTCTTGAGTCTAGCTGAGAAGTCGGCGATCAAAAGTAGACCACGCATATTTTCAAAATATACAATAGAGTTTGATAATGCACACCAGAAAATTATAAATATATTTATATGAAATGGGATTTCTTATAAAAGAGCATAGAAGATAACATCAATAAAATGGATAATAGTCTTATGATTATTGAATATTAAGGACGTGACGTCACATATTTTTATGAAATTGAAAGGCTCGTGACGTCATGTCGTCGTTGATTACGCCCGGTCATCTTGAAGCTATGTAACCTTATGCGTCACCATGAAATGAATTTAATTAATTCTTTATTTAACAATATTCTATTTTTCATGTAATGTGTATTTTTTCATGTATGGCAGACTACTTGAGAACTTCTTTTTACCAAACTTGATTCTATTATTTCAATTTAATCACACATACATTGACCGTAAGTACCTTAAAAGACAAT
>NW_027467487.1:317500-325000 GCF_046742065.1 Oratosquilla oratoria
CAACCGAACTTTGCAAGTAGGTTCCAAAGCAGGGGGCGGTCGACGGAGTCAAAGGCTTTAGTAAGGTCTACAAAATCTATGTACAGGTTTTGATGCTGCTCTCTGCATTTCTCCTGGAGCAAACGTGCTACATATACCATATCTGTGGTTGACCTCTCCCACCGAAAACCACATTGTGATTCAGAAAGGATCCTCTCAGCTATGTGAGAGAAATGTCTCATTAGCATAAGGCGTGCTAACGTCTTACCAGCCGTTGAGAGGATGGTGATATATATATATATATATATATATATATATATATATATATATATATATATTGTTCTAGGAAAGGGTGGCAATAAATGAAAGATTCAATTCACGAATAATGTTTTCCTAATAACAAAATGTGTACGCTAAACAACGCACCAGGGTCTTCGACCAACGACAAAACAAGACTGCCTACTCCGCGTGGGTTAGGTCCGACGCGTGTTTACAATTCCTTATAGCGCAAATTGTTTACATGGATTTATTCTAATTATTAATTATACATACACAGGCTCCCATAACTACATGCTTACACACAGGGAATACATTCGGAGGAAAAATGAGTGAGGCGTTCAACAAATATTTTCTTTCAGTGTTCACTAAGGAGAGGTTATATAAAGTACCTGACTGCAATCCGATTTTCAATGGGGATGAAGAAAGTAAAATATCTAATATCAGCATTAGTAAGGTACAAGTAGTCAAACAGATTGAATGATTAAAGCTATACCCGGGTCCAGAAACAAGATTAATGTTATTTGGGAAGAATGAAAAAGTACAAATAACGTTGAAGTACCGGAGTTCAGGAGAACCAGTTTTGACAAAATAAGAAATTATGTAAGACATTTGATTACTCACTAGACTGAGCGAGGGGCTGTAATGGGGTCAGATACAAAGTCAGTCCGGACGTCATTAGCGTGGTCAGTGGTCGGGTCACGGAGGGTATGCGTACCTTGGGTCAGGTCACTTGCAAGTGCGTGGTCAATAGTCCGGTGAACGATTTGGATGAAATGTATAGTCATCTCACAGATTTAATTCTAAATGCACAAAATAAATTTATCCATTCAAGTCAATACGGAAGAATAGCAATACTCCTAAATGGATGACGGGCAGGCTGAAACATGAGATCGGAATGAAAAGAGGACTACGTAGAAAAAACAAAAAAACAAAAAACGGGGAAATACGCCTTAGATCCAAACATAATGATATGGAAATGCTGGTAAAAAAAAAAAAAAAAAAAAAGGGAAAGGATAGGCCCAATTAAAAATTATGAAAATATCATGATAGAATCGGAGGAAAAAATGAGTGAGGCGTTTAACAAATATTTTCTTTCGGTATTTACTAAGGAGAGGTTATATAAGGCATCTGACTGCGATCCGATTTTCTGTGGGGATGAACAAAGTAGACTAATATCAGCATTAGTGAGGTAGAAGTAGTCAAGCAGATTGAAAGACATAAAGCTACAAAATACCCGGGTCCAGACGAAATTTTTCAGTGAGTGCTTAAAAAGTGTAAATTTGAAATCTGCGACCAGTTAACAAAAATACTTAAGTCAGTAGACACTGGTTGTGTACCTATTGCTTGGGGGCAGGCAAACGTTCCTGTTTTTATAAAGGGAGATAAATTGTCTACATGTCACTACAGGCCAATGTGTTTGACATCAGTTATAGGTAATACACTTGAATCATTGATAGTTATTAGACTCAGAGAACACATCGAGAGACATAATTTGACACACAGCATGGTTTCTCCAAGGGTAAGTCATACGTGACTAATCTTCTATCCTTTTACACTAAAGCATATAAGGCGTCAGATAACAATGATACTTAGGATGTTATTTACCCTGACTTCAGTAAAGCGTTCGACAAGGTGCCCCACCAGGGACTATCAGATAAAATCAAAGCCCATGGCGTATGAGGAAAAGTGTTAGAATGGATTAGAGCTTGGATCAGTGACAGAAAAAAGCGGGTTACCATAAATGATGTAAAATTCTGGTAAGGAAGTGTTTCTAGTGGGGGCCACCAGGGCTCGGTTCTGGGTCCATTATTGTTAATTATGTACATAAACGACTTGAACAATGTAATTGATAGTGATGTTAGTAAGTTTGCAGAGGACACTAGAATAGGACGCCTAATTAGGTCAGGAGACGACGCCGATATTCTTCAGGGTGATCTAAACAAATTGTTCACATGGTTGGTGAAATAGTAAATGAACTTCAATATCTCAAATTACACCATGTTAAACGTAGGGCTGCACAACCCCGAAAATAGATACAGCTTAGATAAAACGCTTTTAGAGAAAATCGAGTGCGAGCGAGACTTGGGAGGTCTAGTGAATTCTGACCTTAAATCCAGGAAATAGTGCATTAGCGCCAGGAATAAAGCTAACAGATTTCTAGGTTTCATTGCTAGGATGGTTACGAACAGAAGTGAAGGGGTAACAATCAAACTTTATTTAGCGTTAGTTAGACCCATGCTTGATTATGCGGTACAGTTTTTGTCTCCGTCTTATAGAATGGACATCAATTCACTAGAATCAGTACAGAGGAGAATAACCAAAACAATACATGGGCTCAGACATTTACCTTACGAAGAGAGGCGTAGGCACCTTAACTTAACCCTTTGGAAAGACGCAGAGTGCGGGGTGATCCGAGAGAGTTGTTCAAATGGATCAAAGGCTTTAACAAGAGTGATGCAAACAAGGTCACTATATGAAGGCAACAAGGCAGGACTCACAGTTATGTATATAAACTGGACAAATTTAGATTAAAGAAGAAAATAGGGAATAATTGGTTTACTGATAGGGTGGTCAGCGAATGGAATAGACTTAGTAACCATGTAGAGAGCGCTGAAAATATCAGTTGTTTTAAGAAACAGATAACTTTATGGTTGGGAATGACGGGTGGCAATGGACATAGAACTGACTATTGAAAGTCTATTTGTCTCCTGCAGTCTCCTTCATCCTTATGTTCGTATGTCCCGTAAGAATTTTTAAGATTTATTTAGATAAACACCTAAGCAATATGCTGTAACGCCTGTCACTTGTCTGGTTCGTTCATTTACTAATTTTGTCGTTTAACTATTTTTTCTTGGCATGCGGCCTAGTTGTTAACATAAAGGTCTCTTATCGGTAAGACCTCTCTTTGTAGTCGTTTGTAAATAAACAAATAAATTAATCGATGGATAAGAAAATAAGGAGAAGTAAATAGAAAAAACAAATAAAAATGAATAAATAGATAAATAAATAAATATATGAATAAATAAATAAGATAAAAATAAAAACAAACATAAAGATAAATAAATAGAGATATAAATAGATAAATATACAAATAAACAAATAAGTAGCTAGGTAACTATAGAAATTAATATATAAGATAAAAACAAAAACACACACATATATATATATATATATATAACTAAGTAAATAAGCAAATAAATAGATAAATGTGAAATTATATAAGTTGTTAGATAATCAGAGAAATGAATAATTGATTGAATGAATAAATAAATAGCTAAATACATACAGAAGTCAATAACGAATTATATAGTGAATTTGTGCAATATATATATATGTATATAGATATATATATATACATATATATATACATATATATATATATACATATAAATATACATATATACATACATACATACATACATATATATATATATTGTCAGTGTATTTGGGCAGGAGTTTTTCTCTAATGCATGTTTCATTAAAAGTGATGGCTAGTTGTGCATTAATAATTTTCTTAAAGGTATTTTCCATATACCTTATTAAGGATTTGTTTTCCTTAGGAAGGAAATTTATGACTTGGCTGTATGTAGTCATATTAGCTAGATCGCGATTTCGGGTTCAAGACCCTTCTTCAGTAGCTATAGGGATAAGAATTAATCCGAAGATTCTAGTAAAGATCTAAGTTTTAAACTAGAGTTCCTATACTTGCTAATCACTGGGGGAGGTCACCTGGTATTACGGGCAGGGACGAAATGTCACGTGCGCTAGGGAGCCTCCGGATTTGTGTTGTGGCGGAATGTGGCGTTTTGTCTCGTAGTTGGACGAGTGGCGTTTTGACTCGTATTGGCGTTTGTGGTGTTATGTCTTATGTTTGTATTTGTAACGGTTTGTCTCATGCTTGGAAGGGCTCTAAGGTCTTCTGCTTGTACATTTAGGTTTGGGCTCAACTCTTTAATATACAACGCTTCTAAAATTGGGAGGTGTCTATCGTCAGTACATAAATCCAAAATCTCGGTGTTTTTCTCTAGTGTCTCTCTTGCTAGTGTTATGCCGTGGGCTTCTCTTAAGTGATTTTTAGGGGCTCCAGATGTCAGGTGGTATGAGAGGCGACGGGATAACCTCATTGTCGTCATGCCAATATAGGTGGAAGGGAGGGCTTCACAGTTCCCTCGTGTACATGTGAACCTATAGATGACATGTGATTTCTGAAGTTCCTTTCTCTCTTGTAGGGGGCTGTTTCTAATAAGGAGGTGGCTAGTTTTCTTAGTTTTATAATAAATCACTAGATTTAGTATTTTTTCTTCTCTTTTATAACCTTTAAATCGTTACCTTTACTCGTAATATAGAGCAAAAACTTTACTGGAGCCAGTGACAGCACTACTAGTCCTCTTTGTTGTGAAGATGTTCTATCATTTTACACATATGGGATCGATTATCGTACATCCGTTTCACGCTTGAGCCAGTGACAGCACTACTAGTCCTCTTTGTTGTGAAGATGTTCTATCATTTTACACATATGGGATCGATTATCGTACATCCGTTTCACGCTTGAGCCAATGCCAATACTATTAATGCTTCCACTACTGATACTATTACTGATACTACTTATACTATTTCTATTACTCCCTCTACTACTACTACCACTTTTTCTACAAAATGATGCACATATAAGACTTTCTTGAGGTCACGGGGCAATTAAGGGCACATGTCGACCAGTAATAATGCTTCATTCACCAGTCGATTTCATTGTGCTGTTGAGGGGCACTGCCATCTAGTCTGAAGATGTTCTTCGAAATTAACTGATAGATGTGAACGACTGTTTATTTTCATGTAACGTCGCCACATCCAAACATACACGTACCAATCCGTTAAAGAAGTCCATATTCAAGTGGCAATGCAGAGAATAGTGAAATCCTCTGTAGGACTTCCTTGAATGGTTACACCTAACAGGAAATCTTTGTCGTCTGAAATAACGACGCCATTTCTTAGCTTAGCGCTGGGCATCGCTTCAGCACACGAGCAACAGTTATTGCTTCTCATTGTAAATTTGCACCTAAGGTGGCCTCGAACCCTCAGTCTTTTGGTCAAGAACCGAAGGCGCTAACCGATTGCGCCACAGGGGCGACGAGAGTTGAGGGGACTTTAGTCGGAGAAGTACCCCGAGGGTCAGCGATGACTCCACGGCATGCTTGTCGTCTCTGCGGTTGGGAAGTCCGTAAAAAATAATGGCCAAAAAAAAAAATTTTTTTTTACAAAAATACCCGCAAACACAGACCCACATAAAAAAAAAAAAAAAAAAAAAAAAATCCCGAGGTCTTGTAGCGATGGACCTGGAGAGAACGATATTGAAAACGACTGCATCTATTTACTTTTAACAATCACTAGTTTATTTCGACTTGTTATTGTATTTACGTTTATCTATTGGTATATTTTACAAATTTCTGAAAGCCATTGAAAGTAGAGTGATAGTAATTGTATCATTCACTGGTATGCACTGAATGGTCCCGCAGAGCTGTACAGTAGTTAGTTTAAATACAAGAATTAACTCATTTCCATTCATGGCAGCGTGGCGCAGTGGAAGCGCGTTGGGCCCAAAACCCGAAGGTCCGTGGATCAAAACCACGCACTGCCAATCACATTTTCATTCTTGATCGTGTATTCACAGCAGGGTGGCGCAGTGGTAGCGTGTTGGTCTCATAACACAAAAGTCCAGGGATCGAAACCAGGCTGTACTAATGACATTTTCATTTTACATTCTTTAAATTGACTAGAGTCGAGGAGCTCTTTACATTGTTGCAGGTAGTAGAAATGAGGGTAATGTAGCTATTTTGTTTCTATTCAGATGGTTATCTTCGATATTTTGCACAACTACTTTGAAATGGAGATTTGTTTATTGTTATGAATTTGTTAATAGAATAATCCGTGTGATGAATATAGTATTATTGTTTTTCCTCAGCATAACTAATAATACCTCACTTATAGACTTAGTAAAATTAGTAAGATGAACATGAAGTATGTGTTATTTATGAATATTTAGTAGTTATCGAGCTGTTTGCGAAAGATTCGTCGCTCTTGATAATGATTTAGATCTACTTTGGTCACTGAAAAAAAAAATCTTTGGTGAGGAAGATACAAAAGATTATTTTACTATTTTACTGAAAATAAGTTTCCATCTGATTGAGGATAACTTAGAGCTCTTACCTAGAGTCATTAGACGATGAATCTTGATAAGATAGCTTACGAGTGCCTATTTCCACTTCAGGTTAAGTAGAAGACTTGAAAATAAGCTATCGATAATCGTGTTCTTTTATGATATAGTATCGGCCTATCTGCTCCGTCTTTGCTAGTTCTCGAAACATGGTTTTGAGACTTTAGTATATAGATTGCTGGGGCTTTCAAGATTTAGCCTACGACTTGATTACTTACAAGAAATGGGGCGACGATTATGAGACAAATAGTTAAAATTTCGGGAGAGATAAACTGATGAGTTGTTTCTTTTCTTGAGTCTAGCTGAGAAGTCGGCGATCAAAAGTAGACCACGCATATTTTCAAAATATACAATAGAGTTTGATAATGCACACCAGAAAATTATAAATATATTTATATGAAATGGGATTTCTTATAAAAGAGCATAGAAGATAACATCAATAAAATGGATAATAGTCTTATGATTATTGAATATTAAGGACGTGACGTCACATATTTTTATGAAATTGAAAGGCTCGTGACGTCATGTCGTCGTTGATTACGCCCGGTCATCTTGAAGCTATGTAACCTTATGCGTCACCATGAAATGAATTTAATTAATTCTTTATTTAACAATATTCTATTTTTCATGTAATGTGTATTTTTTCATGTATGGCAGACTACTTGAGAACTTCTTTTTACCAAACTTGATTCTATTATTTCAATTTAATCACATATACATTGACCGTAAGTACCTTAAAAGACAATAGATTAATTCTGAAAAGCTATTCTACCTTGATTGCAATGCCAAGATTGATCTCTTCTTCTTTTATTCACCTTGTTTTGGAAATCGAAATATGCCATCACAATCTTCCGTCATTAGTAAATAGTAATATACCTCATCTCACTTGATATTATTGCGGGGCACTGCCATCTAGTCTAATTAGTGTCTAATTGATAGAGTACTTGATAGGCATGAATATTTGTTTATTACTATGTAAAGTTGCCATACTTCAGTAGGTATATACACAAAAGAGATCAGGCAGAATCAGGATT
>NW_027467487.1:330000-335000 GCF_046742065.1 Oratosquilla oratoria
TATATATATATATATATATTGTTCTAGGAAAGGGTGGCAAAAAAATAAAATATTCAATTCACGAATAATGTTTTCCCAATAACAAAATGTGTACGCTAAACAACGCGCCAGGGTCTTCGACCAACGACAAAACAAGACTGCTTACTTCGCGTGGGTTAGGTCCGACGCGTGTTTACAATTCCTTATAGCGCAAATTGTTTACATGGATTTATTCTAATTATTAATTATACATACACAGGCTCCCATAACTACATGCTTACACACAGGGAATACATTCGGAGGAAAAATGAGTGAGGCGTTCAACAAATATTTTCTTTCAGTGTTCACTAAGGAGAGGTTATATAAAGTACCTGACTGCAATCCGATTTTCAATGGGGATGAAGAAAGTAAAATATCTAATATCAGCATTAGTAAGGTACAAGTAGTCAAACAGATTGAATGATTAAAGCTATACCCGGGTCCAGAAACAAGATTAATGTTATTTGGGAAGAATGAAAAAGTACAAATAACGTTGAAGTACCGGAGTTCAGGAGAACCAGTTTTGACAAAATAAGAAATTATGTAAGACATTTGATTACTCACTAGACTGAGCGAGGGGCTGTAATGGGGTCAGATACAAAGTCAGTCCGGACGTCATTAGCGTGGTCAGTGGTCGGGTCACGGAGGGTATGCGTACCTTGGGTCAGGTCACTTGCAAGTGCGTGGTCAATAGTCCGGTGAACGATTTGGATGAAATGTATAGTCATCTCACAGATTTAATTCTAAATGCACAAAATAAATTTATCCATTCAAGTCAATACGGAAGAATAGCAATACTCCTAAATGGATGACGGGCAGGCTGAAACATGAGATCGGAATGAAAAGAGGACTACGTAGAAAAAACAAAAAAACAAAAAACGGGGAAATACGCCTTAGATCCAAACATAATTATATGGAAATGCTGGTTAAAAAAAAAAAAAAAAAAGGGGAAAGGATAGGCCCAATTAAAGATTATGAAAATATCATGATAGAATCGGAGGAAAAAATGAGTGAGGCGTTTAACAAATATTTTCTTTCGGTATTTACTAAGGAGAGGTTATATAAGGCATCTGACTGCGATCCGATTTTCTGTGGGGATGAACAAAGTAGACTAATATCAGCATTAGTGAGGTAGAAGTAGTCAAGCAGATTGAAAGACATAAAGCTACAAAATACCCGGGTCCAGACGAAATTTTTCAGTGAGTGCTTAAAAAGTGTAAATTTGAAATCTGCGACCAGTTAACAAAAATACTTAAGTCAGTAGACACTGGTTGTGTACCTATTGCTTGGGGGCAGGCAAACGTTCCTGTTTTTATAAAGGGAGATAAATTGTCTACATGTCACTACAGGCCAATGTGTTTGACATCAGTTATAGGTAATACACTTGAATCATTGATAGTTATTAGACTCAGAGAACACATCGAGAGACATAATTTGACACACAGCATGGTTTCTCCAAGGGTAAGTCATACGTGACTAATCTTCTATCCTTTTACACTAAAGCATATAAGGCGTCAGATAACAATGATACTTAGGATGTTATTTACCCTGACTTCAGTAAAGCGTTCGACAAGGTGCCCCACCAGGGACTATCAGATAAAATCAAAGCCCATGGCGTATGAGGAAAAGTGTTAGAATGGATTAGAGCTTGGATCAGTGACAGAAAAAAGCGGGTTACCATAAATGATGTAAAATTCTGGTAAGGAAGTGTTTCTAGTGGGGGCCACCAGGGCTCGGTTCTGGGTCCATTATTGTTAATTATGTACATAAACGACTTGAACAATGTAATTGATAGTGATGTTAGTAAGTTTGCAGAGGACACTAGAATAGGACGCCTAATTAGGTCAGGAGACGACGCCGATATTCTTCAGGGTGATCTAAACAAATTGTTCACATGGTTGGTGAAATAGTAAATGAACTTCAATATCTCAAATTACACCATGTTAAACGTAGGGCTGCACAACCCCGAAAATAGATACAGCTTAGATAAAACGCTTTTAGAGAAAATCGAGTGCGAGCGAGACTTGGGAGGTCTAGTGAATTCTGACCTTAAATCCAGGAAATAGTGCATTAGCGCCAGGAATAAAGCTAACAGATTTCTAGGTTTCATTGCTAGGATGGTTACGAACAGAAGTGAAGGGGTAACAATCAAACTTTATTTAGCGTTAGTTAGACCCATGCTTGATTATGCGGTACAGTTTTTGTCTCCGTCTTATAGAATGGACATCAATTCACTAGAATCAGTACAGAGGAGAATAACCAAAACAATACATGGGCTCAGACATTTACCTTACGAAGAGAGGCGTAGGCACCTTAACTTAACCCTTTGGAAAGACGCAGAGTGCGGGGTGATCCGAGAGAGTTGTTCAAATGGATCAAAGGCTTTAACAAGAGTGATGCAAACAAGGTCACTATATGAAGGCAACAAGGCAGGACTCACAGTTATGTATATAAACTGGACAAATTTAGATTAAAGAAGAAAATAGGGAATAATTGGTTTACTGATAGGGTGGTCAGCGAATGGAATAGACTTAGTAACCATGTAGAGAGCGCTGAAAATATCAGTTGTTTTAAGAAACAGATAACTTTATGGTTGGGAATGACGGGTGGCAATGGACATAGAACTGACTATTGAAAGCCTATTTGTCTCCTGCAGTCTCCTTCATCCTTATGTTCGTATGTCCCGTAAGAATTTTTAAGATTTATTTAGATAAACACCTAAGCAATATGCTGTAACGCCTGTCACTTGTCTGGTTCGTTCATTTACTAATTTTGTCGTTTAACTATTTTTTCTTGGCATGCGGCCTAGTTGTTAACATAAAGGTCTCTTATCGGTAAGACCTCTCTTTGTAGTCGTTTGTAAATAAACAAATAAATTAATCGATGGATAAGAAAATAAGGAGAAGTAAATAGAAAAACAAATAAAAATGAATAAATAGATAAATAAATAAATATATGAATAAATAAATAAGATAAAAATAAAAAACAAACATAAAGATAAATAAATAGAGATATAAATAGATAAATATACAAATAAACAAATAAGTAGCTAGGTAACTATAGAAATTAATATATAAGATAAAAACAAAAACACACACACATATATATATATATATATATAACTAAGTAAATAAGCAAATAAATAGATAAATGTAAAAATAAATAAGTTGTTAGATAATCAGAGAAATCAATAAATAAATGAATGAATAAATAAATAGATAAACAAATACAGAAATATATAAAGAATTATAAAGTGAAAAAGTGCAATATATGTATATATATATATACATATATATATATACATATATATATACATATATATATATATACATATAAATATACATATATACATACATACATACATACATATATATATATATTGTCAGTGTATTTGGGCAGGAGTTTTTCTCTAATGCATGTTTCATTAAAAGTGATGGCTAGTTGTGCATTAATAATTTTCTTAAAGGTATTTTCCATATACCTTATTAAGGATTTGTTTTCCTTAGGAAGGAAATTTATGACTTGGCTGTATGTAGTCATATTAGCTAGATCGCGATTTCGGGTTCAAGACCCTTCTTCAGTAGCTATAGGGATAAGAATTAATCCGAAGATTCTAGTAAAGATCTAAGTTTTATACTAGAGTTCCTATACTTGCTAATCACTGGGGGAGGTCACCTGGTATTACGGGCAGGGACGAAATGTCACGTGCGCTAGGGAGCCTCCGGATTTGTGTTGTGGCGGAATGTGGTGTTTTGTCTCGTAGTTGGACGAGTGGCGTTTTGACTCGTATTGGCGTTTGTGGTGTTATGTCTTATGTTTGTATTTGTAACGGTTTGTCTCATGCTTGGAAGGGCTCTAAGGTCTTCTGCTTGTACATTTAGGTTTGGGCTCAACTCTTTAATATACAACGCTTCTAAAATTGGGAGGTGTCTATCGTCAGTACATAAATCCAAAATCTCGGTGTTTTTCTCTAGTGTCTCTCTTGCTAGTGTTATGCCGTGGGCTTCTCTTAAGTGATTTTTAGGGGCTCCAGATGTCAGGTGGTATGAGAGGCGACGGGATAACCTCATTGTCGTCATGCCAATATAGGTGGAAGGGAGGGCTTCACAGTTCCCTCGTGTACATGTGAACCTATAGATGACATGTGATTTCTGAAGTTCCTTTCTCTCTTGTAGGGGGCTGTTTCTAATAAGGAGGTGGCTAGTTTTCTTAGTTTTATAATAAATCACTAGATTTAGTATTTTTTCTTCTCTTTTATAACCTTTAAATCGTTACCTTTACTCGTAATATAGAGCAAAAACTTTACTGGAGCCAGTGACAGCACTACTAGTCCTCTTTGTTGTGAAGATGTTCTATCATTTTACACATATGGGATCGATTATCGTACATCCGTTTCACGCTGGAGCCAGTGACAGCACTACTAGTCCTCTTTGTTGTGAAGATGTTCTATCATTTTACACATATGGGATCGATTATCGTACATCCGTTTCACGCTTGAGCCAATGCCAATACTATTAATGCTTCCACTACTGATACTATTACTGATACTACTTATACTATTTCTATTACTCCCTCTACTACTACTACCACTTTTTCTACAAAATGATGCACATATAAGACTTTCTTGAGGTCACGGGGCAATTAAGGGCACATGTCGACCAGTAATAATGCTTCATTCACCAGTCGATTTCATTGTGCTGTTGAGGGGCACTGCCATCTAGTCTGAAGATGTTCTTCGAAATTAACTGATAGATGTGAACGACTGTTTATTTTCATGTAACGTCGCCACATCCAAACATACACGTACCAATCCGTTAAAGAAGTCCATATTCAAGTGGCAATGCAGAGAATAGTGAAATCCTCTGTAGGACTTCCTTGAATGGTTACACCTAACAGGAAATCTTTGTCGTCTGAAATAACGACGCCATTTCTTAGCTTAGCGCTGGGCATCGCTTCAGCACACGAGCAACAGTTATTGCTTC
>NW_027467487.1:342500-347500 GCF_046742065.1 Oratosquilla oratoria
CTCCCATAACTACATGCTTACACACAGGGAATACATTCGGAGGAAAAATGAGTGAGGCGTTCAACAAATATTTTCTTTCAGTGTTCACTAAGGAGAGGTTATATAAAGTACCTGACTGCAATCCGATTTTCAATGGGGATGAAGAAAGTAAAATATCTAATATCAGCATTAGTAAGGTACAAGTAGTCAAACAGATTGAATGATTAAAGCTATACCCGGGTCCAGAAACAAGATTAATGTTATTTGGGAAGAATGAAAAAGTACAAATAACGTTGAAGTACCGGAGTTCAGGAGAACCAGTTTTGACAAAATAAGAAATTATGTAAGACATTTGATTACTCACTAGACTGAGCGAGGGGCTGTAATGGGGTCAGATACAAAGTCAGTCCGGACGTCATTAGCGTGGTCAGTGGTCGGGTCACGGAGGGTATGCGTACCTTGGGTCAGGTCACTTGCAAGTGCGTGGTCAATAGTCCGGTGAAACGATTTGGATGAAATGTATAGTCATCTCACAGATTTAATTCTAAATGCACAAAATAAATTTATCCATTCAAGTCAATACGGAAGAATAGCAATACTCCTAAATGGATGACGGGCAGGCTGAAACATGAGATCGGAATGAAAAGAGGACTACGTAGAAAAAACAAAAAAACAAAAAACGGGGAAATACGCCTTAGATCCAAACATAATTATATGGAAATGCTGGTTAAAAAAAAAAAAAAAAAGGGGAAAGGATAGGCCCAATTAAAGATTATGAAAATATCATGATAGAATCGGAGGAAAAAATGAGTGAGGCGTTTAACAAATATTTTCTTTCGGTATTTACTAAGGAGAGGTTATATAAGGCATCTGACTGCGATCCGATTTTCTGTGGGGATGAACAAAGTAGACTAATATCAGCATTAGTGAGGTAGAAGTAGTCAAGCAGATTGAAAGACATAAAGCTACAAAATACCCGGGTCCAGACGAAATTTTTCAGTGAGTGCTTAAAAAGTGTAAATTTGAAATCTGCGACCAGTTAACAAAAATACTTAAGTCAGTAGACACTGGTTGTGTACCTATTGCTTGGGGGCAGGCAAACGTTCCTGTTTTTAAAAAGGGAGATAAATTGTCTACATGTCACTACAGGCCAATATGTTTGACATCAGTTATAGGTAATACACTTGAATCATTGATAGTTATTAGACTCAGAGAACACATCGAGAGACATAATTTGACACACAGCATGGTTTCTCCAAGGGTAAGTCATACGTGACTAATCTTCTATCCTTTTACACTAAAGCATATAAGGCGTCAGATAACAATGATACTTAGGATGTTATTTACCCTGACTTCAGTAAAGCGTTCGACAAGGTGCCCCACCAGGGACTATCAGATAAAATCAAAGCCCATGGCGTATGAGGAAAAGTGTTAGAATGGATTAGAGCTTGGATCAGTGACAGAAAAAAGCGGGTTACCATAAATGATGTAAAATTCTGGTAAGGAAGTGTTTCTAGTGGGGGCCACCAGGGCTCGGTTCTGGGTCCATTATTGTTAATTATGTACATAAACGACTTGAACAATGTAATTGATAGTGATGTTAGTAAGTTTGCAGAGGACACTAGAATAGGACGCCTAATTAGGTCAGGAGACGACGCCGATATTCTTCAGGGTGATCTAAACAAATTGTTCACATGGTTGGTGAAATAGTAAATGAACTTCAATATCTCAAATTACACCATGTTAAACGTAGGGCTGCACAACCCCGAAAATAGATACAGCTTAGATAAAACGCTTTTAGAGAAAATCGAGTGCGAGCGAGACTTGGGAGGTCTAGTGAATTCTGACCTTAAATCCAGGAAATAGTGCATTAGCGCCAGGAATAAAGCTAACAGATTTCTAGGTTTCATTGCTAGGATGGTTACGAACAGAAGTGAAGGGTGAACAATCAAACTTTATTTAGCGTTAGTTAGACCCATGCTTGATTATGCGGTACAGTTTTTGTCTCCGTCTTATAGAATGGACATCAATTCACTAGAATCAGTACAGAGGAGAATAACCAAAACAATACATGGGCTCAGACATTTACCTTACGAAGAGAGGCGTAGGCACCTTAACTTAACCCTTTGGAAAGACGCAGAGTGCGGGGTGATCCGAGAGAGTTGTTCAAATGGATCAAAGGCTTTAACAAGAGTGATGCAAACAAGGTCACTATATGAAGGCAACAAGGCAGGACTCACAGTTATGTATATAAACTGGACAAATTTAGATTAAAGAAGAAAATAGGGAATAATTGGTTTACTGATAGGGTGGTCAGCGAATGGAATAGACTTAGTAACCATGTAGAGAGCGCTGAAAATATCAGTTGTTTTAAGAAACAGATAACTTTATGGTTGGGAATGACGGGTGGCAATGGACATAGAACTGACTATTGAAAGCCTATTTGTCTCCTGCAGTCTCCTTCATCCTTATGTTCGTATGTCCCGTAAGAATTTTTAAGATTTATTTAGATAAACACCTAAGCAATATGCTGTAACGCCTGTCACTTGTCTGGTTCGTTCATTTACTAATTTTGTCGTTTAACTATTTTTTCTTGGCATGCGGCCTAGTTGTTAACATAAAGGTCTCTTATCGGTAAGACCTCTCTTTGTAGTCGTTTGTAAATAAACAAATAAATTAATCGATGGATAAGAAAATAAGGAGAAGTAAATAGAAAAACAAATAAAAATGAATAAATAGATAAATAAATAAATATATGAATAAATAAATAAGATAAAAATAAAAACAAACATAAAGATAAATAAATAGAGATATAAATAGATAAATATACAAATAAACAAATAAGTAGCTAGGTAACTATAGAAATTAATATATAAGATAAAAACAAAAACACACACACATATATATATATATATATATAACTAAGTAAATAAGCAAATAAATAGATAAATGTAAAAATAAATAAGTTGTTAGATAATCACAGAAATAAATAAATAAATGAATGAATAAATAAATAGATAAACAAATACAGAAATATATAACGAATTATAAAATAAAAAAGTGCAATATATGTATATATATACATATATATATATATATATATACAGTATATATACATATATATATATATATATATATAAAAATACATACATACATACATACATACATACATATATATATATATTGTCAGTGTATTTGGGCAGGAGTTTTTCTCTAATGCATGTTTCATTAAAAGTGATGGCTAGTTGTGCATTAATAATTTTCTTAAAGGTATTTTCCATATACCTTATTAAGGATTTGTTTTCCTTAGGAAGGAAATTTATGACTTGGCTGTATGTAGTCATATTAGCTAGATCGCGATTTCGGGTTCAAGACCCTTCTTCAGTAGCATTAGGGATAAGAATTAATCCGAAGATTCTAGTAAAGATCTAAGTTTTAAACTAGAGTTCCTATACTTGCTAATCACTGGGGGAGGTCACCTGGTATTACGGGCAGGGACGAAATGTCACGTGCGCTAGGGAGCCTCCGGATTTGTGTTGTGGCGGAATGTGGCGTTTTGTCTCGTAGTTGGACGAGTGGCGTTTTGACTCGTATTGGCGTTTGTGGTGTTATGTCTTATGTTTGTATTTGTAACGGTTTGTCTCATGCTTGGAAGGGCTCTAAGGTCTTCTGCTTGTACATTTAGGTTTGGGCTCAACTCTTTAATATACAACGCTTCTAAAATTGGGAGGTGTCTATCGTCAGTACATAAATCCAAAATCTCGGTGTTTTTCTCTAGTGTCTCTCTTGCTAGTGTTATGCCGTGGGCTTCTCTTAAGTGATTTTTAGGGGCTCCAGATGTCAGGTGGTATGAGAGGCGACGGGATAACCTCATTGTCGTCATGCCAATATAGGTGGAAGGGAGGGCTTCACAGTTCCCTCGTGTACATGTGAACCTATAGATGACATGTGATTTCTGAAGTTCCTTTCTCTCTTGTAGGGGGCTGTTTCTAATAAGGAGGTGGCTAGTTTTCTTAGTTTTATAATAAATCACTAGATTTAGTATTTTTTCTTCTCTTTTATAACCTTTAAATCGTTACCTTTACTCGTAATATAGAGCAAAAACTTTACTGGAGCCAGTGACAGCACTACTAGTCCTCTTTGTTGTGAAGATGTTCTATCATTTTACACATATGGGATCGATTATCGTACATCCGTTTCACGCTTGAGCCAGTGACAGCACTACTAGTCCTCTTTGTTGTGAAGATGTTCTATCATTTTACACATATGGGATCGATTATCGTACATCCGTTTCACGCTTGAGCCAATGCCAATACTATTAATGCTTCCACTACTGATACTATTACTGATACTACTTATACTATTTCTATTACTCCCTCTACTACTACTACCACTTTTTCTACAAAATGATGCACATATAAGACTTTCTTGAGGTCACGGGGCAATTAAGGGCACATGTCGACCAGTAATAATGCTTCATTCACCAGTCGATTTCATTGTGCTGTTGAGGGGCACTGCCATCTAGTCTGAAGATGTTCTTCGAAAACAACTGATAGATGTGAACGACTGTTTATTTTCATGTAACGTCGCCACATCCAAACATACACGTACCAATCCGTTAAAGAAGTCCATATTCAAGTGGCAATGCAGAGAATAGTGAAATCCTCTGTAGGACTTCCTTGAATGGTTACACCTAACAGGAAATCTTTGTCGTCTGAAATAACGACGCCATTTCTTAGCTTAGCGCTGGGCATCGCTTCAGCACACGAGCAACAGTTATTGATTCTCATTGTAAATTTGCACCTAAGGTGGCCTCGAACCCTCAGTCTTTTGGTCAAGAACCGAAGGCGCTAACCGATTGCGCCACAGGGGCGACGAGAGTTGAGGGGACTTTAGTCGGAGAAGTATCCCGAGGGTCAGCGATGACTCCACGGCATGCTTGTCGTCTCTGCGGTTGGGAAGTCCGTAACAAATAAAGGCAACACACAAAAAAAAATTTTGTACACAAAGACCCGCAAACA
>NW_027467487.1:367500-370000 GCF_046742065.1 Oratosquilla oratoria
TAACGTCGCCATATCCAAACACGTATGTAGCAATTTGTAAAGGAAGTCCACATTGAACAGACAATGCACGGAATAGAGAATTCCTCCATAGGACTTCCTTGAATGGTTACGCCTAACTGGAAATCTTTTACCTTAGTCGTCTGGAACAACGGCACCATTTACCAGAGTATCTTTGGCTCCTAGTGCTGGGCATCGCTTTAGCACACGAGCTACAGTTATTGCTTTTCATTGTAAATTCGCACCTAGGGCGGCCTTGAACCCTCAATCTTTTGGTCAAGAACCGAAGGCGCTACTAACCGATTGCGCCACGGAGGCGACGAGAGTTGAGGGGACTTTAGTCGGAGAAGTATCCCGAGGGTCAGCGATGACTCCACGGCATGCTTGTCGTCTCTGCGGTTGGGAAGTCCGTAACAAATAAGGGGCACACACAAAACATGTTTTTGTACACAAAGACCCACACACACAGACCCACATACAAAAAAAAAAAAAAAAAAAAAAAAAAAAAAAAAAAAAAAACGAGGTCTTGTAGCGATGGACCTAGAAAGAAGTTCATGCGACAGGCTTGACGATATTGAAGTCGACTCCAGCCATTTACTTTTAACAATCACTAGTTTATTTCAACTTGTTATTGTATTTACATTTATCTATTGGTGTATTTTACAAATTTTTGAAAGCCATTGCAAGTAGAGTGATAGTAATTGTATCATTCACTGGTATGCACTGAATGGCATCAGGTCCCGCAGAGCTGTAGTTTAAATAGAAAAATTAACTCTATTATATTCATGGCAGCGTGGCGTAGTGGAAGCGCGTTGGGCCCATAACCCGAAGGTCCGTGGATCAAAACCACGCACTGCCAATCACATTTTCATTCTTGATCTTGTATTCACAGC
This sequence comes from Oratosquilla oratoria, assembly GCF_046742065.1. NCBI lineage: Eukaryota > Metazoa > Arthropoda > Malacostraca > Stomatopoda > Squillidae > Oratosquilla > Oratosquilla oratoria. The sequence continues at coordinate 368,391 of NW_027467487.1, forward strand.
AGGGTGGCGCAGTGGTAGCGTGTTGGTCTCATAACACAAAGGTCCAGGGATCAAAACCAGGCTGTACTAATGACATTTTCATTTTACATTCTTTAAATTGACTAGAGTCGAGGAGCTCTTTACATTGTTGCAGGTAGTAAAAATGAGGGTAATGTAGTTATTTTGTTTCTATTCAGATGGTTATCTTAAATATCTTGCACACCTACTTTGAAATGGAGATTTGTTTATTGTTATGAATTTGTTAATAGAATAATCCGTGTGATGAATATAGTATTATTGTTTTTCCTCAGCATAACTTATAATACTTCACTTATAGACTTAGTAAAATTAGTAAGATGAACATGAAGTATGTGTTATTTATGAATATTTAGTAGTTATCGAGCTATTTGCGAAAGATTCGTCGCTCTTGATAATGATTTAGATCTACTTTGGTCACTGAAAAAAAAAAATCTTTGGTGAGGAAGATACAAAAGATTATTTTACTGAAAATAAGTTTTCATCTGATTGAGGATGACATAAAGCTCTTACCTAGTCATTAGACGATGAATCTGGATTAGATAGCTTGCGAGTGCCTATTTCCACTTCAGGTTAAGTAGAAGACTTGAAAATAAGCTATCGATAATCGTGTTCTTTTATGATATAGTATCGGCCTATCTGCTCCGTCTTTGCTAGTTCTCGAAACATGGTTTTGAGACTTTAGTATATAGATTGCTGGGGCTTTCAAGATTTAGCCTACGACTTGATTACTTATAAGAAATGGGGCGACGATTATGAGACAAATAGTTAAATTTTCGGGAGAGATCAACTGATGAGGTGTTTCTTTTCTTGAGTCTAGTTGAGAAGTCGACGATCAAAAGTAGACCACGCATATTTTCAAAATATACAATAGAGTTTGATAATGCACACCAGAAAATTATAAATATATTTATATGAAATGGGATTTTTTATAAGAGAGCATATATATATATATATATATATATATATATATATATATATATATATATATATAGATATATATATATGTAAGCGGAATATGAAACACAGGAGTCTTAGTCTTGAGTTTATTCCTGCGAAACTAGTCAGGAATAAACTCAAGACTAAGACTCCTGTGTTTCCTATTCCGCTTACATCAACCTGTCAGAATGTCTCAACATATATATATATATATACGTATATATACACATACATAATGTATGTTATTTGAGGGAATTTACTAATCTTAGTCTGGCGCCTAACTTTTGTCTTTATCTATCTATCTATCTATCTATCTATCTATCGACTATCTATCTATCCATCTATCTATCTATCTATATATATATATATATATATATATATATATATATAAATATTTTTAATATATGAATATATATATACATATTTATCATATAAATATATATATATATATATGTAGATATATATAGACATATATATATATATATATACACATCTATATAAATATATATATATATATAGATATATATATATACATTTATAAATATAAATATATATATATAGATATATATATATATATATATATACATATATAAATTATTTATATATATACATATATGTAAATATATATATATATACATATGAATATAAATATAAAT
>NW_027467487.1:377500-395000 GCF_046742065.1 Oratosquilla oratoria
CCATACCTCTTTTACTAGTCTTTCTTCACTCATTCTTTCCATGTGTCCAAACCATCCAAATATTCTTTCATCAACCCTATCTCCCAGCTCCTTTTCCACCCCTGTTCTCCTCCTCACCTCCTCATTTCTCACTCAATCTAGCCTAGTAACCCCCATCATACTTCTCGGACACCTCATCTCAAACACATTCAAACACCTTCTCTCTTCTTCTTCTCTTATGTTCCATGTTTCTGCTCCATACAATGTTGTTGGCACAATCACTCCTTCATACAGTCTCCTCTTCGCATCCATTCCCAAATGTCTATTCCTCATTACACTCTTTAATCCACCAAGGCATTTACTCGCTTCTCTCAATCTACATTCTACCTACACCTTCACTCCACCTTTTCCTGCCACATTTGCACCCAAGTATCTAAAACTATCCACTTCTCCAGTCGCTCTCCCTTAATGCTCACTTCCAGTCTACTGCCACTTTCACCCCTTGTACATCTCATCACCTTACCTTTACCCAGTCTACTGCCACTTTCACCCCTTGTACATCTCATCACCTTACCTTTACCCACCACCGCGCCGGATCACCACGCTGTCATCGTGCGGTGGCTTAAGTACCCTAATGCCTAAGGATTGGGGGAAAACTAAGAGTGATCCCAACGTGGCATCCGGACATAGACTCGATCTATCTCCCGGATACACACCTCCACAATCATGAATATCCCTCAAAATGTATTCCATACTGGCTCGGTCGACGCCCAGGTTAATCAGGACCGCGGACCTGCCGCTGGAAACCCAGCAGGTCTCATAAGTCAGCTAGGTTCCAATAGACCCAACGATGACGACATCACAAAAATCAAAATCATGTCCCTCAATATAGAAGGTTTATCTATGCCCAAATGTGAACTCCTTTCCAAAATACTAGACAAACACAAAGCCGATATTCTCATGCTTCAAGAAACACACATAGGAGAAAATACAGCCCCCTCAAGATACACTATCCATAACTATACCTTAATAGCAAGACTCGATCACAGACAGTACGGCACAATGACATACGCCAGAGATCCAAGCCGTGTCAGCATAATAGACAACAGCATTACAGGCGAAAACCTACACAAAACAGAAATTCAAATAGATGAAACTGAAATAATCAATATCTATAAGCCCCCCCTAGCAGGATGGCCAACTCCCCCCCCCCATTAAGTGCGCCCCAACATCCTGCAGTCATAACTGGTGACTTCAACAGCCATCACACTGAATGGGGATACTCCAGTAATAATAATGCTGGAGAGGAAATAAACAACTGGGCAAACAACAACAACCTTAAACTTATATACAACCCAAACGAAAGAGGCACCTTCTTCTCTGCAAGATGGCAGAGGGAATACACACCTGATCTAGTTTTTGTCACCAGAAATGGAAGCCAAACTCCACTCCAAGCTCAACGAGAAGTGCTCAGTGATTTCCCAAACAGCCAACATAGACCAGTAGTCATCACTACAGGGACAACCATATCTTTCATAACATCACTCCCAAAGCCCAGGTGGAACTTCCATAAAGCTAACTGGGAAGAATACTCCCAATACATAGACAAAATCTGCAGACGCATCCCAGCAACCAGAAACAACATAGACAGATTCAACAAACTCATAACAAAAAGTGCAAAGAAATACATCCCCAGGGGATACCGGAAAAAATACATTCCCTGCTGGTCTGAAAGAAGCAAAGAACTGCTCCAAGAATACGAAAAAACTCAGGACCCAGATATTGCAGATGAACTGCTCGAATCTCTCATGGAATCCAGACGTGAAAGATGGACTGAAACTGTGGAAAATTTAGATTTCACACATTCAAGCCGCCACGCATGGAATATCCTCAAAAAACTAGACCCAGACAAGCCATGTGGCCCAAGCATCGCCGCCCCAATAACGGCAGAATCCATAGCAAACCAAATCAAACAGCGCAGCACCCACGAACCAAACTATAAATTTGAGAAATCTACCAGACAAAAATACCAACAACTCATAAAATCCCACCCTGAAGCAGGAGAAACAGCATTACCAATCTCAGAACAGGAAATAAAAGCAGCAATAAATAACATGAAATCAGGAAAAGCCGCAGGAGTAGATGGAATATACCCCGAAATGATAAAACACCTAGGCATAAATGCAACCAAGTGGCTCTCCAAAGCTTTCACCAATATAATAGACCACTCTGACCTCCCTAGAACCTGGAAGATAGCTAAAGTAATAGCGATCCTCAAACCGGGAAAACCAGCAAACGACCCAAAAAGCTACCGCCCAATATCCTTACTATGCTGCTCGTTCAAACTACTAGAGAGAATAATGTTAAAGCGCCTTACACCTATATTGGATCTCCATATTCCTCCAGAACAAGCAGGTTTCAGGGCAGAAAGAAATACTACAGAGCAAGCCCTAGCACTTACTACATACATAGAGACAGGATACGAATTTAAACTGAAAACAGGAGCAGTTTTTATTGACCTGACAGCCGCATATGACACCGTCTGGCACGATGGACTAATGACAAAGCTTGCCCAACACATACCCTGCAAGAAAACCCTAAAGCTTTTAAACAAAATGTCTGGAAAAAGAACCTTTTTTGTTTGCTTGGGTAACGACACCAGCAAGAGCAGGAAAATAAAAAATGGAGTTCCACAAGGATCAGTCTTGGCTCCAACACTTTTCAACATCTATATGAGTGATATGTCCACCACAACCTCCAGAAAGTTTGGATATGCAGACGATTTTGCAATGGCCTACCAATCAAACAAGATTGAACAGCTAGAAAATACAATATCAGAGGACCTGCAAACAATACAAAACTTTGAGAAATGGTATCTGCAAATGAACACAAACAAAACTGTGTCAACACTGTTTCACCTAAACAATAAACAAACTGACAAAACTCTAGATATTAAAATAAACAACCAAACCCTCCCAGCCGACAAAACCCCCAAGTACCTTGGTATAACCCTAGACAGGACTCTAACATATAAAAAGCATATAGAAAACACAGCGCACAAATTGAACAAAAGAAACTGCTTGATCAGAAAACTAGCTGGAACCACCTGGGGAGCAAAACAAACAGTGCTTAAAATCGCAGCACTTGCCCTGTGCTACAGTGTAGCAGAATATGGGGCACCAGTGTGGGCTCAGAGTGCACACACAAATAAAATTGACAATAAACTCCACGCAACCATGCGGATAATATCAGGGGCCATTAAACCAACACCACTCATTTGGCTGCCAACGATGAGTGGCATAGCACCACCAAATATACGACGTGAGGATGCCATACAAAAACAACACCAACGCATAGACAACCTTCCAGCAGATATACCCCTCAAACAAATAATGGAGGAGGCCCCACTAATAACGAGGCTAAAATCAAGAAAACCTTTCTTTAAAACAAAAAACGAAAATTTCAACCTAAAAGAAGCCTGGCAAGAAGAATGGACAAGGAAACTACCCACTGGGGGAAACTTAGTAACAGACCCAACCGAAATACTACCTGGATTTTCCAACCTAACCAGAAGAGAATGGACTCAAGCCAACAGGCTGATATCACAACAAGGCAAAACAGCCGTTAACCTGCATCGCTGGGGCTACAAAGACTCCCCAATGTGCCCATCTTGTCATAATTCGCCCCAAGATACAGACCATCTCGTACTGCACTGCCCAATCACAGCAGTGCCAGGGGGTTACCAGACTATCTATGAAGCAAATCAAACATTCATAGACTGGCTAGCAAATACAAAGTTGGAGGTGTAAGAAAGCCATACGATACTACTACTACCTTTACCCACATTTATCTTTAGTTTTCTTCTATCACATACTCTCCCAAACTCTGCCACCAACTTCCTCAATCCCTCCTCCGATCCTGCCACAAGCGCAGTGTCGTCAGCAAACAACAGCTGGCTCACCTCCCACTTTTCTCCATTTTCTTTAACCATATCCAATCCCTGACCCACTACCCTTGCATTTACCTCTAGCACCACCCCATCCATGTATAAGTTGAACAGCCAGGGTGACATAACGCATCCTTGACGAAGTCCCACCTTTACCTCCAACCACTCACTCTCTCCATTTCCAATCCTGACACAAGCTCTACTACTCTCATAAAAACTCTTGACAGCTCCCAGAAGCTTTCCTCCTATCCTGTATATCTACATAACTTCCCACGGTGCCTTTCTGTCTACCCTATCATAAGCCTTTTCCAGATCCATAAAAGCCCAAAAAACATCCTTCCCCCTTTCCTATACCTTTCTACACAACCTCTACCTGTCCTAAATCCACACTGTTCCTCACCAATTACTCCCTCTGTTCCTCTCCTAATCCTCTCAATCAAGATCCTCCCATAAGCCTTCCCAACTACACTTAACAAGCTAATCCCTCTGAAACTACTACATTCACACTTGTACTCTTTTCTCTTGTAAAATGGAACTATACAGGCACTCCTCCAGTCCTTCGGCACTCTACCCTCTCTCCAGCAAACATTAAATAACCTCACCAACCAGTCCACCATCACTGTACCTCATTTTTCAGACATTCTGCATGGCATCCATCCAGACCAGGTGCCTTACCTGCTTTCATCATCTTGACAACTGCCTTCACCTCATCCTTCCTTATTTCTCCTCCATTCTCCTCACTCTCATTTTCTTCGCATTTCCCCCTGCAACTATCTTTCCCTCCCTATTCTCCTTCACATTTAGTAACTCCCTAAAATATTCTGCCCATCTTCCCCTCACTGCCATCTCTTCCATTATCATCTCTCCATCTGCACCTTTTACCTTTTCTTCTCTACTTGATTCGCCTCCTCTTCCTCTCTTAATTTCTTTCCAAAACATCTTTTTATTACTTTCAAAATGTTCTGTCATATTCTTACCCCATTTCACATCTGCTCTCCTCTTTACCTTCTTTACCTTTTGCTTTACTTCTCTTTTCTTTTCTTTGTACCTCTCATATGACTCCCTCGTCCTATTTTGTAACCAATCTGTGAAAGCTCGCTTCTTCTCTTCTACAACCTTCTTTGTTTCCTCATCCCACCATTCACTACCCTTCCTTCTATTTCCCCGTGTCCTTCTTGTTCCACACACCATCCTTGCACACTTTATGACTCCTTCCTTGAACCATCCCCATTCCTCCTCCACACCCAGCTCTACTCTATCCTTCACTCCCTCCCACTCCTCCTTCAGCTTCTTTTCGTACTCCTTCTTTTCCTTTTCATTCAAAGAGTTCACTCTAAGAACCTCCCTACCTTTTGTCCCTTTCCTCTTTCTCCATCTATCCTCCACTCTCAACTTACCTTCCACCAGAAAATGATCTGATATTCCCCCACCCTCTCCCCTTAGCACATGTACATCCTTAACTCTTCCTCTCATAGTCATATTTACCACTACATAATCCATTAGCGCTCTATCTACCACCCTTCCCTCCACCACCCTCTCCCATGTGTATTTATGCTTGACTTTCTTCCGAAACACTGTATTTGCTATCATCAACTCTCTTTCTAGACACATTTCCACCATCAACTCTCCACTACGATTCTTTCCTGGAACTCCACATTTCCCAACCACTCCATCAATTGGACCATTTCCTACCCTAGCATTAAGGTCTCCCAGTACTATTACATTGACATTTCTTCCTAAATCCTCTACGCACTCATTTAAATCTATCCAAAAGGGCTCCCTTTCTTCTACACTCTTCTCACTGCCAGGCCCATATGCACTTACAAAGACCCACATCTCCTTTCCCAGTTTCACCTTCATCCACATTATCCATGAGGAAACCTCCTTCCACTCCACTACACGTTTATCTATCTCTTCACTTACTAGAATTGCCACCCCTTCCTTCCCTCGCCCTCTCTTCACTCCTGATAACCTCCCACTTACACTCCCAAACTTACACTCACCCTTCTCTTTCAACTTAGTTTCACTCAAAGCCAACACATCCATCTTTCTTCTCACAAACATATTACCTATCTCTTCCCTTTTACTCTCATCTGTACCACATCCACGCACATTAAAACCCAGGCAGTACCATTGACTCCCTGAGGAGTCATGTTTTGAAATATTCTTGATCAATTATCTATACGATTATTTTAACTTTAAATTGTCTTAAGATACATATATCAATAGATACTACTTGTCTATGAAGCAAAATGATGATTTTCTAAAATTTCATGACTTTTCTTATGACATGAATTTACAGCGATTTTGCGTAAATCACCCTTACACACTATTTCATTTTTAGAAAATAGTAAATGTCACCTTACACATTCATTACCCTCTAAATTAAAAATAACATGTATTTCCCTTAAAAAAAAAAACATGTGTTAAATTGTTTTCTTAAAACCTGCTTTTATTCAAATTATTTTTTCCTAGTGACTCCCGATGGAGTCGATGGGACTTAGGGGTATAGATATATACAATATATTGTTGATTATTGACATAAAGAAATAAAAGCATCAACAATAACAACATACTCTGAATTTCAGTGGGGGAAATTATAATTTCACCTTTGCTCTACTGTATATAGATTGAGTGCACACACACACACACACACACACACACACCAAAACACTCGTGTGCACACACACACACATCTTACACATATATACAAAACAAACACATTCATATACATATACTAATACATAACATGCACACATAATTTAGATTGGTTGCACGCACTCGCATGAGTACACACACACACACACACACACACACACACACACTTGCATACACACACTTGTATACACACCCATACACACATACATCTTGCACATATATGCAAAACAAACACATGCATATACATGAACTAATACATAACACACGCACACATAGAACATGGTATGTACACACGCACACACTCCCCTACCCAATCCTCTCACTGTAGACCGAGTTATGCACAGGTTTGAACATGCATGACTTACGAGTAGCCTGCAGTATAATCAAATGAACCTCATGAAACATGTTGAAGTGGTGACGCCGATGGGCTTGTGCAAAGCACACTTGACATTAGTCTATCCTTGACAGTCAGCTGACAAAAGCCAATAAGATTTGGATTCAAATCATGGATCATGGCCAGTTCAACTGGGATGCCCTATTATGTAAAGATCTATGAGGGTAAATCAGAAAACCAGTCGTCCAAGGAACCTTTAGGAAGTAGAGTAATCCGGGAATGCATTTCTGCTTGCACTGAACCTAATAAGCACAGGTTTTATTTTGACAATTCTTTTTTACCTCATATGACATAGTCATAGATCTGAAAGAAAAGGAAATAAATGCCACTGGTACAATCCGATCAAACAGAACAAAGCACTGTCCAATACTGTCGTAGTGCAAAAGATATGACTATCGATCAGAAGGAAATGTTGAAATCGTTACTTGGAATGATAATGCTGTTGTTACTCTTTGCAGTAACTGTGAGGGTCTAAATCCGATTGGCATGGCAAAACGGTGGCAAAAAGGTGTACGAAGAGTGAACATTGAACAACCTTTCATAGTAAAAGCATATAATAAAGGCATGGGTGGTGTCGACTTATTCGACAGAGGTTTGTCAGATTTTCGTCCTGCAGTCAGAGGTAAAAAGTGGTATTTTCCTCTTATTATTGCTGCTCTGAACACAGGGATGGTGTTTTGCTGGCGACTTTATGAAATCAGCACAGGAACAACAATTCCTAACAAAGAACAAAGCCTGAAAGGATGCATTCAAAAGCCCTAAGGTCAGGCCCAAAAGGATGCAAAGCTCTCCCACCAAGGGAAGTAAGGACAGACAACACTAAACATCATACTGAATCTCTACCAACTTCAAGAAGATGCTTTGTGTGTAAGAAGAATGGGAAAATTCAGTGCACAAAATGTAAGGTCACCCTTCATCTGAAGTCATGCTGGCAAATATTTCACGAAAAATACAATGTTGCTGTATGCATACCCTTTTCTGCTGTACAGTTATGCACAAATCCTTTATTATGTTCTTATATTCTATGTATTTTTTATGTATTCTATATGAAATGTTTCCTTTAGTATTTACTCAGCACAGGAACTTTGTATTTTTATATATTCCCATTTGTTTACTTGCTTTCTTTGCATTAGTTGTGCTTCCACTCATGATTGTACAAGCATGTGTTCATATGCTTATAATTCAGAGAGACTTTCTTATTTGTCACTCTTATATCAATAAAATGCTGTATAAAAAGCATTCAAATCAAGTAAGTATGAAATTGATCATTTTCATTTACTCCTTATACCCTGAACTCTCATTGACTCCCTAGGGAGGGAGTCACACCTGTATATTCCATGAAAATACAAATAATAAAAAAAAAAAAAAAATCCAGTAACAGGTAATCAAATATATCAAAAACTCTTCAGAAATTGAGTTTATCAAAAATCAAAACATAATAAAGCACATTGGTACTAGCTGGGTTTAATCAAGTAAGTATAAAACGTATTGTTATCACATAACTGAATTCCCTTTCTAGCGTTTTGCCTTCTTCAAGACCATAAGAACATAAGAATGGAGGATACTGCAAGAGGCCATAAGGCCTAAACTATGCAGTTCCATGTCCCTTACCATCTGCCATCCCTATCCATAAAGTTGTGTAATCTTTTCTCAAGGTAACCTATTTCTTTCAGTGCTCACTGCATGGCTACTAAGTCTTATTCCATTTGTTAGCAATTGTGTTGGTACACTAGGTCTTGCCCACCCAGGAAATCATCAAGAATCTTTTATGTTTTTGTTCTTCAACATCATGTCACGTGACTCCACGACTCTCAAAAACCGTTTTCTATGAATGGACTAATAAGTACATAAAAAGAGAAAATACGGAACATACGCCAGAAGGCGCTGAGTACCTGCGGCCAAAGTTATGTGGGGGAAGGGAAGGGTGGGGAAGGTAGCTAATAGTCAGTGCTGGGAATCGGAGAAAAGTTTGAGATTCCAATCTGTGCGGAGGAAGATGCAAAGTAAGTATATGTTCGATTGTGACAGGCTAATGAATATATATGAATGTACACAAACGTTTAAATATATGTATGTATGTTAATTTGTATGTATGTATGTATGAATTTATCTAATTCAAAATAATAAATTTTTAAGACAATTGAGGTCGAGAATCACGATCAAGTAAAAATCAGTGTTCTAATTGTGCTAATATATTTCTAACCATGATAACTTTAGTTGTACAACAAACTAACGAATAAATAAATACACAAGAAAATAAATCAATAGATTAATGAATAAATAAATACATAGATAAATGAACATACAGAAAAATTAAGGAATAAATAAGTAAAAACTGAATACAGGAAGAAATAGAACATTCAAATAAAACCAAATCAAATAGAAAACAAAGTAGAAAAATAATGGAAATAGACTAAAATAAGATGAAACAGAAATTATAGAAACTAGAATACAATAACAACGAAATAAGATAGAATAAAATAGAATATGAAATAAATTCAAATATAATAAAAAAATAAATTAAATCAAAACAAAATAAAATAGGCAAAGAAAAAATAAACAAAATTATATGAAATAAAATAAACAAAAATAAATATAAAAAAGACAATACGACTGCAATAGAAAAACAACAGAAAAAAGGCGCCAGCCATCAACTTTGCTTGGCATCACTTTTGATGTACGCTCAAGTCCAGTTTACAAGGTTCAATGCCTCCGCCGAATAAAAACAGTATATATATATATATACATATATATATATATATATATATATATATATATATATATACACACACACACATACACAAACGCATTCAATTTTTTCCGCAGGTAGCAGGTGGCACAAGATATGGATACGAGATTGTTGAAATTGACGACAAAAGAAAGCTGAAAATGAATACATAAATAAATAAAATAATAGATGAAAATAAAATAAATATATACAAAATTAAAAATGAAATAATAATAATAATAATAATAATACAAATAAGCATATGAAAATAAGAATCTAAAACTAAATTAAGATATGAAAATGAAAATAAAAGTACAATATATAAATTGATAAGTAAATATACAATGTATGAAACAGAAAGGCTTACATATATGAATCCTTTAATAAATCAATTAATCCCTGCAGACACAAGAGCCTCTCATAACAAATTAAAAACTACCCTGGGCTCAACCAAAACAAAATCCTAAAAGCCCCATCAGGAAGTAAAGGATTAAAACGACTATTCAGCAAACAAGTAATGAAAATATGATTGACAAAGGGGATGGAAAAAACATCATTAGATTTCGAAAGGGAATTAGATTTGAGTAGGGTGAGACAGAGTCAGAGGGAAAAGTAGAGATGATGATGATGATGATGATGAAGAGGAAGAAGAAAAGGAAGAGGTAAGGGAAAGGGAGAGGGAGGTGAAAAGGAGAGGGAAGAGGGAGAAGTAGAGGAAGATGGATAGATAGATAGATAGATAGATAGAGAAACAGAAGAGTTAAGGTCGAAGGAAACAGACGAGTTGAAGGTAAAACCAAAGTTTTGTCAGGTCATCGGGGAAGGGAAACAAGAACGAAAATGAATACGACTGAGTATACGACGACGAGGGAGATGAAAGGAAAGGAAACGAGAGGAGGAGGAGGAGGAGGAGGAGGAGGTAGACGAAAAGGAGGAGAGGGAGGAGAAAAGGGGAAAAAAGGAGAATCTGAATGAAGTAGGGAAGCAGGAGGAAGAGGAGGAGGAGAATTAAAAGATAAAGATGAGGATGAGGATGAGGGGAATAAGGATGGGGAAGAGGGGGAGGAGGAAGAGAAGAAACAGGAAGAGGAACAGGAGCAAGAGCAGGAAGTGAAGGACGAGGAAGGAAAAGGAGTAACAGACTGAGGCGGAGGGGGAGGAGGAGGAGGAGGAGGAGAGAGAAGAAAAAAAAAGAGGGAGGAGAAGGAGTGGAGGAGGAGACATTGGAGGTCAAGGAAGGAGTAGGAGGTGAGGTAAGAGAAGGATGAGGGGGGGGGAAGGAGGAGGAACAGGAGGAGAAAGTGGGGGTCGAGAAAGGAGGATTACGAAGAAGCAGGGAAGTTAAAGAGAAGGAGGAGGAGGAGGAGGAGAAGGAAGAAGAGGAGGAGGAGGAGGAGGAGGAGGAGAAGGAAGAAGAACAGGAGCAGAAGAAAAAAAAGGCCGAGTAAGTTGGAGAAGGAAGTCGAGAAGGGAAGAGAAGGAGGGGGGAAGAGGAGGAGGAGGGAAGAGAAGGAGGAGGGAAGAGGAGGGGGAAGAGAAGGAGGAAAGAGGAGGAGGAAAGAGGAGGAGGAAGAAAAAGAAGGAGGAAAGAGGAGGAGGAAGAGGAGGAGGAGGTGGAGAGCAAAGATAATCCTTAGTCGACTTTCCGCCCGAGAAAAGAAACGGACGGCGAGGAGGAGGAAGAGGAGGAGGAGGAGGAGGAAGAAGAGGAAGAGGAGGAGGAGGAGGAGGAGGAGAAGGAGTCGTTACAACAACGTTGAAACAGGAATGGATATTGACTGTCAGTGAGAGTTTAATATTGAAGGGATTCGGCAGCGCCCCTGAAGTTGGCAAAGGAAGAGATATGGTCAGTGGACAGCAAGAACAGGTCACGGGGTGAAAGAAGGAGAGAGCAGGAACGGGAAAGAGGGGAAATGAAAGGATGGGACACCAGGGGGAGAGGAGAGGAGGAGGCCAAGGGGAGATGAAGGGAGGAAAGGCCAGGGAGGAGGGGAAAGGGGAGATGAAGGGAAGAGGCACCAAGAAGGGGAAGGGGAGGTGAAGGGAGGAGAGACCAGGAAGGGAGAAGGGGAAATGAAGGAAAGAGGCACCAGGAAGGGGAAAGGGGAAATGAAGGGAAGAGGCACCAGGAAGGGGAAAGGGGAAATGAAGGGAAGAGGCACCAGGAAGGGGAAAGGGAAATGAAGGGAAGAGGCACCAGGAAGGTTGGTGTGTTACTGAGTGGAAGCAAGTGTGTTACTGAGTGGGCGCCGCGAGATAGGAAGCGTGGAAGAGGGAGACCAGACAGAAGGTGGAGAGACGAGATCGACAAGTATGCGAGAGTGACGTGGCAGAGGATGGCGCGGTCGTGTGTATCATGGAATGCTATAAAGGAGGCCTTTGTCCAGTTGTGAACTCAGGATGGCTGATTTGATTACATATATATATATATATATATATATATATATATATATATATATATTGATTGATTGATTGAAGTCAACTGCGATAATAGCTTTGGCTATCTTAAGATTCAAATTCTTCAGTTTGAAGAATATTTTTCTGTCTTCACAGTTCAAAGTGTGAACATAATCATTCATGATTTCAAAATCATGGAGAAGAGGTGCAGTAAAAGGCGCTGCTGAATGACAATGGTTATAATAACACAATGTAACAGTACAAAAGCTGTTGACACAAACACCGAAAACTTAAGTCTTTTCGCCTCTCACGGAGATTTCTTCAGGGTGAGAAGATCTATAAATTCCAAGGTTAACTAGGTCTGCTATCGACGAAGATGAAACAACTGATAATGGTCTCTGGCCGACTGTCAGTCCTTAAAAAGCAGGATGGTAAGGGTATTGGGAGAGGTCATCGCAATTCTTAGGAGAGGTCACTGTAGGAAGAAGTTTCTGGGTGAGGTCAATAGAATGAGGGGATGTCAAGTAAAATCTCTGGGTGAGGTCACTAGTGGAAGGCGAGGACGACAGGAGTCTCTGGGTAGGTCACTTGGAGAAGCGGGCGAAGTCGGAAGGGAGCCCTGGGTGAGGTCACTGGGAGAGGTATGGAAGAACATCAGTCTTATTCCGGAGCTTGTGGAGGAAAGTCTTGCTCGCCTTCTGGTTTGGGGTCCTGTGGGCTGGGAATTGTTATGTTGAAATCATGAATGATTATGTTCACACTTTGAACTGTGAAGACAGAAAAATATTCTTCACACTGAAGAATTTGAATCTTAAGATAGCCAAAGCTATTAGCGCAGTTGACTTCATTCAAAATTGTCTACGTGAAAACCTGTGCCCTAGAAGTATATAAATATATATATATACAGTATAAACAGGAAACGGACTCTAGCTTTATCAGACCAAAGTCTTGGTTAGTGCGTTCATGAAGTTCGGAAACTAATTACAACAAACGTTTTGGTTGTGAAACGTTTCCTGAAGAGGTCTCCAGATTCCAAACAATACCCAGACTACACAGGGGCTCCAAGTCCCTTTCCAGTTTTCATTTCTCACTTCGTCCACTTTCCAGACTTCCAGTCCGCTCGGAAACCCACACAACGCAAACCGGAGACTAGCCGCACTTTTTTCTACGGACCTCTTCTTGCGCATCCAAAGAATTGTACAAAGGAGGAGGATCATGCCGACAGGAGACCTTTTGGTCCATAACTTAAGAAGATCTTTTGGGCTTGTCCTTACCCGACACCCTTCACCTTCCTAGACCCTCAGGAGTTCTTTCTGGCCTTTGTCAGATTCCTTCCTTCCTTCCCTCCTTCCAGTTCTGGCGCGTGTCCTTCCTTCCAGTTTCCGTGAGCTTTTTTCTCCCCTTCGTATTCTCAGGGCCGTGCTTTCAAACCTTTTCCCCCGCAAGAACAAGAACAAGAAAATACAAAAGTGAAGAAAGAAAACACCAAGAAAGATCGAGAACAAAAACAAGTACAATAAAAAGTGGAGAAAGAAAAGAAGAACAATTTTAAAGGAAAAACAACAGAAACAAGAAAAAAGAAGAAAACGACAATAAAACAAGAAGCAAAGTAAGGGCACACAATGTATAATAAACTATAATACTGACCACTACATATTTAAAGTGTGACGCACGTTAGGAGAAAGTAGAAAAAAAGGTAAGGTACCACACTCCCATTTTACTATCAACATATTCAATACACTTTTTTTCTTACAATTGTAATGATATTTATTCCTTAGACTGTATAATCAAAATGACATTTTTTTTCAATTTATATTTGAAAGGGATTGCTGTAATATTAGCAGCTTATTCGGAAGCTTACACACACACGTACCCGGTATGTATGTGTATATATATATATAATATATATATATATATATATATACATATATATATATATATATATATATATATATATATATATAAATATATATATATATATATATATATATATGCATTATTAAAATCGACAGCATTAAGGAGGTTGTTAATCTTCTTATGGGTATTCTCCAGCTTTCTAACCAATACTCTGCCATTTGGAGGGTGGGCATAGACCAAGTTGCCAAAATGATTAATTTATTCAACGTTTCGTCCTACAAAGAGACATAATCAGGAAATTCTGTAACAAAGATAATATAGACATACAGAAATAAAGAAAAACAACAGTTTAACCTAAACAAAATTCACAAATATAGAAATAGAAATCAATAAATCAGCAATAACACACATCCTAACTCGATACATGGGCCATTGGGGACCGCTACTTACAAAAATTAAAGGTCCAAAGAAATGACGAAGGAAATCTTCGGTTGGTGACTTATACATACGCACCTAATATATATATATATATATATATATATATATATATATATATATATATATATATATATATATATATATATACATATATATATATATCACACAAACACATGTTTTATATATATATATACACAAATATATATACATATACAAATATATATTATATATATATATACATATATACATAAATAAATATTTTGGAAGGAGGCCATTCTGAATACAAGCTTTGTTGAAGTCTACAGCAGTAGTAACATTATTCAACTTATAAGAAGTACTCTCCATATTTCTAATGAGAGATCGGAGGTTGGAGGTCAGGGTATTGATAGAATCTCCAAGGAACATGATGTTTACTCTAGACGTCTTTCGACCCAATCAGAGGTCATCTTCAGGAGTTACAATGTACACAATGATAAACAGGAATGACATATGAGGTGTGGAGGGGGAGATTTTGTACCCACATATATATGTAACTAGAATATGTAAAAAGGCAGCATTTCTATGTATACAGTATGCTAAAATTTGAAGTTGGAGGCACACTGGAGGTCAAAAGGACCCGAAAGAGGAACTCGAGTTTTCATGTTCGTCAATCTGTCAAAACCTTTCCTGTTCTTCGGGGTCGTATGCCTCCCCCACATTCCTCTTCGAAGTTGTCGGAAGACTCTTCGAGGGATTCAGTGGCTTCGCTGTTCGAATACGCAGTCCGAGGCCTTCTTTTCACCTCATTCTGGATCGTCGCTCTCCTCCTCTTCGCCGCGGGACAAGGAACATTTTGGATCGACACTGCTGCCCTGGTCGTCATGGTGCATATGAATGATGGCCCAACTTTTGGCACTTGCTACTGGATTCTTCTGTCTCCTCATCGCCAGGGACCCAGGAACAGGGCCATGGCAGAAGACTGCCACTGAGGAAGAGACAGTTGAAGATGAACAATAATGCCATAGATGTAAAATCGATGAAATTGGCAAAATCAGGCACTGTGAAGCGTGCCGTGTTTGTGTGCAGGATTACGACCACCACTGTTACATACTTGGGAATCTGCGTTGGTGGTCGTAATTATCTTCATTTCTTTGGCATGTTGGCGACAGGATTCTCACTTCACCTGTTCGCCATCGGAGCCACAATTGCACACATCGCGATCGAGGAGGAATCGCTCTGGACGTCGTCCTCCTCCTCGTTGCCGTTCTTCCTCTTTCGCTTTTGGGAGTCGTTCTTCGGTGGCACGCCACCCGGTTCCTGACGCACCCCGACGAACCCTGCTGGAGAAGATTCGACAGGAAAGTGCTGTCAGCGCCGACTCCCGATCTCCACGCGATCCTCCTTCGGTGAGCCAAGGATGACGACATAGAGTCCAGTGGAGGCCATCAAACAGGAGAAGATGGAGATCTCACCGAAGTTGTCGTGGAGAAGTTTTGATCTCTTAATACAAGAATAAAGAAGGACTGTATATTATGCCATGCAAACTACAGCCATTTGTCTACGTCCCCTGCGTTGAGGAAGAGCCAAAACACAAAATCATAACTTGACGTTTCAAGTATGGCATCATCTTCACTGGCAGATGGAAAGCAGTCTAATATGAGGTTCGAAGAGTAGCAAATGACCTAGAAAGAAAATTCTTCTTCAAACCCTTTGTCATGAGTTTTCTGTCATCAGGAAAAAACGATGAAAGAGTTTCAAAAGTTACAGGAAGTTAAGTAACACCTAAAGGAAAAAACTTGTTATAAAAGAATTGTCAAAACTGAGGATTTTCATGCAACGCTTCTGCTGTCATACAGAATATTGTTGGGCATAAAAATATCTTCTGCAATCACCGTGGCACTCAATCAAGCTCCAAGAAGCACTTCAAGGCAAGGATATTTGATAACAACAAGTAGCGAGAGTGTCTGCTTCTAAGAAAAGGGAAAACTTCCCTCAGCCGAATAAAGTCTTCTGGTGCTTTCCAGAAAGAAGATCAAGCACCTGGCACTGCAGTGGTCGGTGAAGACCCGCGTTTGTCTCTCTATGTTATTGGAGTCTCTATTCTATAACAAACTGCAGATGCACACATACATACACACACACAATATGTATACAAAAATTATTACCACAGTTGTAGCAGAAGAAAAGACTAGAAACGGTAGGTCTATATATTTCGACGGTAAGCTACAGTCCTCTTGGCTTACAGTCGAAATACCCAGACTAAACGTTCCCCGTCTTTTCTTCAGCTCTGAATGTAGTACTAGTTTTGATTTACAAATGTGCTACTACATTTTTCATCAGTGATATGTATACATACATTATATACATACATACATATATACATATATATATATATATATATATATATATATATATATATATATATATATATATATATATCTCAAGACGAAAATGTAGTAGCACATTTGGTAAAATGTTTTAATTACTCACTGTCGGAGAAACAAAGCAAAAGAAACAGACGAACTGTATATTTCGACCACTACTGTGGTCCTCTTCAGCAGATAGATACAAGGTGAGATGTACAAGAATATATACAGGGAGAGAGGTACAAAGTAGGAACAAGGGGAGGTGGCTCAAGTCACATGTCCGAGGTGGGGTGGATTTGGTAATGGTAATAATTTATTCACAGCATTCACCTGATTGTATAACAACTTATGCTGTGAATAAATTATTACCATTACCGAATCTGCCCCACCTCGGACATGTGACTTGAGCCACCTCCCCTTGTTCCTACTTTGTACCTCTCTCCCTGTATATATTCTTGTACATCTCACCTTGTATCTATCTGCTGAAGAGGACCACAGTAGTGGTCGAAATATACAGATCGTCTGTTTCTTTTGCTTTGTTTCTCCGACATTGGGTAATTCAAAACATATATACATATATATATATATATATATATATATATATATATATATATATATATATATATATAAATAATATATATATATATATATATATATATATACAGTGGTAACAAGCTCCACCACTGGGACTCGAACCCTTGTATGAGCGATTGCTTATCACAAAGGGCGTTAACAATGTACCATGCGTGATCGTCCTT
>NW_027467487.1:400000-412500 GCF_046742065.1 Oratosquilla oratoria
AATAACACTACACACACACACACAAACAAAACTCAATACCACAATACACCACCAACTACAAACTACACAACACACACACTCTCTACACACACAATCAACAACACTCACACAACACACCCCACACCCCACACACACACAACACACACACACACACACACACAACACACACTACACACACACACACGCACACACACACACACACACACACACACACCCCCACACACACACACACACAAACACACACAACAACACACACACACACATTCATCAACCACAATGCACCTTATAAATCTAGTCCATCAACACCGGGAGACCGTATGGAAGGGACGCATGCAGAATTTGAAATTGCCACGGTACTGCCGAGGACCTCGAACTCAGATATCACATGACATGTGCCCGTAGTAACTTACCAACATACCGCGATCTCTTGATAGCAACTTGTATTGTGATTGCTGAGTTACGAGTCCTTGGCAGTACCGGCATTTCAGTTTCTTCATGTCAGCCCTCCAATTCGGTCTCCCGGTTGTTGATGGCATTAGAATTAAAAGTTGCATTGTGGGCTGTTTAAAATGTATCTCTAATCACTGGGACCCATTCAGTGGTTGTACATACATACATAATAAACCTAACATTATGTATTATTTTCTAGGTATTAGTTTATAAATATATATATACTTATTTATATATAATATATTATATATTATCTTTATATTTTTTAATATTTTTATATAATAATACGCTACTCATTTTGTCGCTACGTGGACCCCCGGTACGATGATACGCTATCGGCTGTTCTTTTCATGACTTTGAATTGATCAGCACTATCGGCATGTGTTTCATGCTTTGAATTACATTCCCTGGTCACTTGCAATATTATATAACATTATTATATTTTATACTAAAATATTTATATTATATATATATTATACTAATTATTATATATTGTGTATATATAAATATATATTATATATTACACACACACACACACACAAACAGTTGAAAAATGGTCCTCCAATCGGGAAGGGGTGCCGGGCCCTCATTTCCACCTTCAAATTGGAGGTCCTACCATCAGTATAGGAAATCCTGGCAATCGTACTCTTTAACTTTCAGTGGCTGAAAAGGTACGTCATGCAGGTGATCAGCTTTATGTTCAGGGTGAAGAGGGAACACAGCAGCCATGACAATTGGTCTCGGGTGGGTGGAGGAGTAAAGAAATTAATTAATTAAATAAATAGATAAATAGAAAAGGAGGTTGGAATCAGGGTTGCGGAGTCGGATGGTATAAGGTCCGACTCGACTCCTTTGATTTCTCCGACTCCGACTCCCACTCCTTTGATTCCTCCGACTCCGACTCCCGACTCCTTAACTCCTTGAACCCCTATGATGTAGGAAATCTATTCTGGCAGATCCATATAGCCAGCCTCCCACACACTATTTCAAGCAAAGGCATTTTGTAAATATTTTTCATGTATATTTATATTCTTACGTGGAACATTCACTTGTTTTTGATAAATATACTCACATATTACACATCAAGCTAGCTTTATATATTACAAAGGATTAACAAAGGCGGAGCATGGCCGACAGGAGACCTTTTGAATCCATATCTACGTCGGATGCGAAAAAAAAATCATTTTATTAATAAAAAAATAATATTAAATAAAACCATATGATAATGTAACATTACACAATATAATACAATAACATAAATGCACAGGTATAGTTAAATAATAAACAAACAGGGCTAAATAGTAAATAATAAATAATTTATGACAATATAATACTAATTATAATATGAAAATTCAGACAGACAAATGACATACAAAACAAAAAACAAATAATAATAAGATACAATTAATAATCATTACAGCATCTTACTTAGGTATTTATCTAAATGAATACTTAAAGCTTCGAATCCTGAACTACATTGCACTACCTGTGCAGGAAGTTAATTCCATTCATTATACTACATCCCGGTTGGCAAAGTTGTTTCTACCTACTTCCAATATTGCAATCTATTTTCCGGATCAGTTTGTGAGACCATTGTTTCTTTGTCTGATTCTCATTCAATGTAAAATAATTTTATATATATGCACACAAGCATCGTATATTTCACGTATAAGACATTATATATAATAAATGATTATAATGGTATTATTTATGCTCATGATCCATCTACCAGCTATATGAGCACTTTCTAAATCTGTCATGGAGCAGAGGTTACCACTTACAAGGCTCTATATTTTCTTTTTCCTTTGTGCCCCTCCCTTCCTCCCCCAAAAAAATAAATATAATCGATGTTATTTTATTTGGTCCTATCTCATAATAACCTATCACATTATTAGGATAAAAAAAATGTGACAAATCTGATGAGGAAATGGGGTTAATGGAGGTATTGCACCCTACCTAGTACTTACTGCAGAATACAATTTCACCATGTTATCATACAAAAACCAGGAATCTGGTTCAGGAAAGATGAGACATACCTTCCCCTGTTTCACACTGTTCATTGATGCTGTTTGTTCCTCCCCTTTTCAGTCATCACCAAATGCTGTGACATAAGCTCTAATGTCAATTCACCTATCTGGCCTCTGAGACTGGTCAAAGTTTTTCTCTGGGCACATTATCCCTATGGTGGGGGAAAAGAGAATACTGCCACCAAATAATAATCCACTTGGAATCGTAAGAGGCGAGACAGAATAGAGAGGGTTTGGACTAGGCATCCTATCACCTTGTAGTTCCCACACAGGGGATATTCCTAAACGAAAAAGCAAAGGCATTAAGAGGGTCTAGGAGTTTTGCCGACCAGCCACCCTAAAGTTTGGGTCTTTTAATGTGCGTGTGATGTATTACAGATGAGTGTAAAAGGGAAACGGGAGATAGGTAGTATGTTTGTGTAGAAGAAAGATGGATGTGTTTGGGCTTTGATTGAAACTATGCTGAAATGGAAAGGGCGTGTTGTAAGTTTGGGAGATGTAAAGTGGGAGGTTAATCTAGGGGTGTAAGAGAGGTCGAGAGAGGGAAGGGGGTTGACTATACTAGTAAGTGAAAGACATAGGTAAACGTGATAGTGGTGTAGGAAGGGGGGGGGGGGGGGGGGGAGATGGTTTCCTCAAAGATAATGTGGATGAGTAGGTAAAACTGGGAGGAAAGGAGATGTGGGTTCTTGTAAGTGAATATTGACCTGGCAGTGAGAAGAGCGTAGAAGTAAGGGAGGCATTTTGGATAGATTTAAATGAGTGCATTTAGAGGATTTAGGGAGGAAAATATCAATGTAAATAGTAAACTGGGAGACTTAATGCATAGGTGGTAGGAAATGATCCAATTGATGGAAGTGGTTGGGAAATGTGGAGTTTCCAAGGAAAGAATCGTAGTGTGAGAGTTGATGGTGAAATGTGTGTAGAAAGGGTCAAGCATAAGTACACATGGGAGGAGGGTGGTGGAGGGAAAGGGTGGTAGATAGGAGCGTTTAATGGACACATGTAGTGGTAAATAGGATTATGATAGGAATAGAGTTAAGGATGTACATGTGCTAAGGGGATGAGGGTGGGGAATATCAGATTTCAATTTATTTGGAGGAAGGTTAAGTTTGATAGTGGAGTGATAGATGGAGGAAGAGGAAAGGGACCAAAGTTAGGGAGGTTTCTTTAGAGTGATCTCTTTAAATAAAAAAGGGAAAAAGAGAAAAAGTATACAAGAAGAAGCTGAAGGATAGAAGTGGGAGGGAGTGAAGGATAGAGTAGAGCTAGGTGTGGAGGAGGTGAACAATGGGGATGGTTCAAGGAGGGAGTCATCAAGTGTGCCAAGGATGGTGTGCGGAACAAGAAGGACAGGAGGAAATAGAAGGGAAGGGTAGTGAATGGTGGGAATTGAAGGAAGCAAAGAAGGTTTGTAGAAGAGAAGAAGCGAGCTTTCACAGATTGGTTACAAAAATAGGACGGAGGGGAAGTCATATGAGAGGTACAAAGAAAAGAAAAGAGAAGTAAAGAAAAAGGTAAAGGAGGCAAACAGGAGAGGCAGATGTGAAAATGGGGTAAGAGTATGACAGAAAATTTTGAAAGCAATAAAAAGATGTTTTGGAAAGAAATTAAGAGAGGAAGAGGTGGCGAATCAATGTAGAGAAGAAAATGTAAAAGGTGCAGATGGAGAGATTGATTAATGGAAGAGAAGTACAGTTAAGGGGAAGATGGGCAGAATATTTTAGGGAGTTGCTAAATGTGAAGGAGGATGGGGTGAGGGAAAGATAGTTGCACGGGGAAAAAAATGCTAAGAAAATGACCGTGATGAGTGAGGACAAATGGTGGAAATGAGGTGAAATAAGGAAAGGATGTGAAGGTGGAAGGCAGTTTTGTTTAAGATGATGAATAGTAGGTGAAGACACCTGGTCTGGATGGATGCCATGCCAGAATGTTCCGTAAAAAAAATGAGGTACAGTGATGGTGGACTGGCTGGTGATGTTATTTTTAATGGTTTGCTGGAGAGAGGTTTAGAGTGCCGGAGGACTGGAGGAGTGGTGTTATAGTGTCCCTCTTTAACAAGGGAAAAGGGGACATGTGTGAATGTAGTAGGTTGTCTGAGGGATTAGCTTGTTCAGTGTAGTTGGGAAGCGCTTATGGGAGGATCTTGATTGAGAGGATTAGGAGAGGAACAGAGGGAGTAATTTGTGAGGAACAGTGTGGATTTAGGACAGGTAGAGGTTGTGTAGATCAGATCTTTGTGGTAAGACAGATATGTGAGAAAGCTATAGGAAAGGGGAAGGATGTTTTTTTTTTTTGGGCCTTTATGGACCTGGAAAAGGCTTACGACAGGGGAGGCAGAAAGGCACTGTGGGAGGTTTTGAGGATATACGGGATAGGAGGAAAGCTTCTAGGAGCAGTCAAGAGTTTTTATGAGAGTAGTAGAGCTTGTGTCAGGATTAGAAAAGGAGAGTGAGTGGTTCGAGGTAAAGGTGGGACTTCGTCAGGAATGCGTTATGTCACCCTGGCTGTTCAACTTATACATGGATGGGGTAGTGCGAGAGGTAAATGCAAGGGTAGTGGGTCAGGGATTGGAGATGGCTAAAGAAAATGGAGAAAAGTGGGAGGTGAGCCAGCTGTTGTTTGCAGACGACACTGCGCTTGTGGCAGGATCGGAGGAGGGATTGAGGAAGTTGGTGACAGAGTTTGGGAGAGTATGTGATAGAAGAAAGCTGAAGATAGATGTGGGTATAAGTAAGGTGATGAGATGTACAAGGGGTGAAAGTGGCAGTAGTCTGGAAGTGAGCATTAAGGGAGAGCGACTGGAGGAAGTGGATAGTTTTAGATACTTGGGTGCAAATGTGGCAGGAAAAGGTGGAGTGGAGGTAGAATGTAGATTGAGAGAAGCGAGTAAATGCCTTGGTGGATTAAAAAGTGTAATGAGGAATAGACATTTGGGAATGGATACTAAGAGGAAACTATATGAAGGAGTGATTGTGCCAGCAGCACTGTGTGGGGCAGAAACATGGAACATAAGAGAGGAAGAGAGAAGGAGTTTGAATGTAATTGAGATGAAGTGTCCGAGAAGTATGATGGAGGTTACTAGGCTAGATAGAGTGAGAAATGAGGAGGTGAGGAGAACAGGGGTGGAAAGGGGGTTGGGAGATAGGGTTGATGAAAGAGTATTAGGATGGTTTGGACACATGGAAAGAATAAGTGAAGAAAGACTAGTAAAAGGGGTATGGAAGGCAGATGTGGAGGGAGTGAACATGAAGGGACGTCCTAGGATGAGGTGGATGGATGGGGTGAAGGGGGCTTTGGGGAAGAGGGGAATGTCTGTTGAGGAAGGACGGGAGAGGACAGAAGACAGGGGTGAATAGAGAATGGTTGTATATGGATGATGTTGTGATGCATGAGGTGGAATGGGTGGGGGGATGGGGGGTGAGGTAGTATGTGTGAGCAAATTTTGACGCAGTCCGAAGGGATTTCTCCCGTCTTCTCCTTTATGCATGGGGGGACGGAGAGGTGGGGTCGCCGATTTAATGAAGCGGCCCTGCTGTGGATGTGCTGTGTCTTGCGACACTGCTTCTGACCCAGGGCAGTGGACAAGGTGCAGGGATGATCCGTCATCCAGGAGGTGCTAAGATGAGAGGGAGGGTGGAGGGGTGTGGAGTGTATTCAGGGATGGAATGGGTGGGAGTGATTTTATGCCTTTTCATTTTTGGCTACCTCCCTTGTAAGGGGGAAAAAGCCTTGGTATATGTATTATCCCAGCATGAAATAGCTCTTACAAAACAGTAAACCACAGAAAAACACTTCCATTGACTTTTACATACATGAAGACGTACGTGCATAGTGCATACATAGTGGATATATACCATTGTCTACACTGTCATGTACGTGTGTACATGATGGAGTTCTAGATGTTAACATAATTTGAAGTAATTAGACTGTCAACAAAGGTAAAGTAGCTAGTTTAAATCATTTAAAGATAAAAATCATCTATGTCACTTGACAGTTGACAAATTATTCAGGAATTTGAATTCATAATCATATTTATTGAGTATTTATTGAAAATAGAAATACATTCCACTGGCTATAACTCCCATAGTATAGAATGAAACATTAATACAAACTACATTCTGGAAACTTCTATAAATGGTATATATCCTGTAACTAGTTGTAAAACTATTCTATATTGGATGGTTATTAAATTCTCAACACAAAACATACCAAATTTTTTAGATTTTTTAAACTTAGAATAATGAGACCTACTGCTTTCTATTTGCACAATAGCAACAAATTATTTCAGACTGCACATCTATAGACAGTATTTTACAGCTTTTGTTGGCTTGCCAATTACTGTAATGGTAAAAATGCAGACAAAGCTTTCAAGAATATAACAAAATATATGTACTGTACCTTGAATACACCCGTATTATTACGTTAATAACTAGGCTAGAAATTCAATTACTTGAATCTACCAGTATTATTGCGTTACTAACGAGGTTAGAGCTCAAATCTATACAAATTTCTTATTTGTAAACATTAAAAAAAATGGGCTTTATTCATAATTATAGAAATTATAGACTACTCAATTGAAATTTGCAAATAAAAAAAAACAGTAGTTTGTACTTTATATAAGTAGGGTAAACTGATATCAACTTAATGTAATGAAAATGGTTGGTTAGACTAGTCTATGAGAAATATAGGTTAGAGTCCTAGACTACCCTATGAATAGAGGCAGCCTGTAGTCTAGGAAAAACAAATTCGACCCTACAATTTATGGTAAAAAGAAAGGTAAATGTGGATTATAAGGCTATTTTGCGATTATCTTTTCTATTTTTTAATAAAAAATGAAACAAAATAGATAAAAATAATAAGAAGAATAATTAGAATTTTTTTTTATCATTGCATTAGTTTTTTTTTTTAAGAACCCGATAATCAACACATATCAAAAGAAATAGGTTTTATCTGTATATATATATATATATATACTGTATATATATGTTTTAAAAATAATACAAACTGCTAATGATTGGCTAGGTTAGCCTATGGAGATTGCCTAGGCCAACAAACTGAGAGGCTAGTTTAGCCTATCTCATAATCAGCATTTATCATACAACAGGTAGGACCTTACAAGTAGCCTAGGCTACATCAGTGAGAAAAGTAGAAAACTTTGGCAAAGTAATCTAAATTGTTCTTGCATCCAATGCTTATTATTTACCAATTCCTAAAAAAAAAAAAAAAAAAAAAAAAAAAATCATGCAAACAGTTTATCTTGTAGGTAATATTTAAGGTCCGGTAGTCACTCAATAGGCTACTATCAATAGTAGGGTTTTCCAGACTATTCCGTATACCAGTATATCAACATTTGTCTTTACCAAGGTCACATTACACAATGTACAAGATTTGGCCTAGATATTTTCTTTTTACTATTATTAAAAGATTAAAAGAAGGAAAGTTGATTCAAGTAGGGAAGGAAAGGTAAAAGGCAAAGATGATAATGGAAGAGGAAGCGATAAGGGGAAGATGGGCTGAATATTTTAGGGAACTTGAATGTACAGGAGGATAAGGAGGGAATGGTGATAGCAGTGGGAGGCGCAAAGAAAATGACAGTGATGGGTGAGGAAAATGAGGGAAAAATAAGAAAAGATGAGGTGGAAGTAGCGATTAAAATGATGAGAGTAGGTAAGGCACCTGGGTTAGATGGGTGTCATGCGGAGTGTCTGAAAAAGGGAGGTAAAGTAATAGTAGACTGGTTAGTGAGGTTGTTTAATGTGTGTCTAAGGGAGAATAGAGTACCAGAGGACTGGAGGAGTGCATGTATAGTTCCGCTTTTCAAAGGAAAAGGGAACAAGTGTGAATGTAGTAGTTTCAGAGGGATCAGTTTGTTGAGTGTAGTTGGGAAGGCGTATGGGAGGGTTATAATTGAGAGAATTAGGAGAGGAACAGAGGAAGTAATTGGTGAGGAGCAGTGTGGGTTTAGGAGAGGTAGGGGCTTTGTGGATCAGATTTTTGTGATAAGACAGATTTGTGAGAAAGCTTTAGGAAGGGATAAGGATGTCTTTTGGGCCTTTATGGATTTGGAAAAGGCTTATGATAGGGTAGACAGGAAGGCACTGTTGGAGGTTTTGCAGATATATGGTATTGGAGAAAGCTGTTAAGAACAGTCAAGAGTTTTTATGAGAGTAGTAGAGCCTGTGTTAGAATCAGAAATGGAGAGAGTGAATGGTTTGAGGTAAAGGTGGGACTACGTCAGGGATGTGTCATGTCGCCATGGCTGTTCAATGTGTATATGGGGTGGTACGGGAAGTAGATGCAAGAGTAATGGGCAGGGGACTGGAGTTGGTTGCGGACAATGGAGACAATTGTGAGGTAAGTCAGTTGTTGTTTGCTGATGACACTGCATTTGTGGCTGGGTCAGAGGAGGCATTGGGAGAGTTAGTGACTGAGTTTGGGAGGGTGTGTGATAGGAGAAAGTTGAAGGTGAATGTGGGTAAAAGTAAGGTGATGAGGTGTACAAGGGGAGAGGATGGTGGAGAGTTGGAAGTAAGTCTTAAAGGGGAGAGGCTGGAGGAAGTGGATAGTTTTAGGTACTTGGGGTCATATGTGGCCGCAAAGGGTAGGAGTAGAGGTAGAGGTAAGCTGTAGATTGAGAGAAGCAAATAAATGCCTTGGGGGATTTAAAAAAAGTAATGAGAAATAGACATTTGGGAATTAATGCAAAGAGGAGATTGTATGAAGGGGTGATTGTATGACGACAGTGCTGTGTGGGGCAGAGATATGGAATTTGAGAAAGGCAGAGAGGAAGAGTTTAAATGTGTGTTTGAGATGAAATTGTCTGAGAAGTTATGGTGAGGGTTACAAGGCTGGAGAGAGTGAGAAACGTGGATGTGAGAAGGAGAGCTGGGGTGGAAAAGGAGTTGGTTGAGAGGGCTGATGAAAGACTATTAGGATGCTTTGGACACATGGAAAGAGTGGATGAAGGAAGACTGGTGAAAGGGGTATGGAAGGCCGAGATTGGAGGGAAGTGAATTTGAGAGGACGACCGAGGATGAGACGGATGGATAGGGTGACAGGGGCGTTGAGCAAGAGGAATGTCTGTGGAGCAGTGAAGGGAGGTGGAAGAAGATAAGGATGAGTGGAGAAGGGCTGTGTATAGATGATACTGTGATGAAAAGAAAGGGAAGGGATGGGAGGATGGGGGGTTTGGGGAGTGGGAAAGTGTGAATGAATACTTTGACGCAGCCGAAGGGACTTGTCCCCGTCCTCCATTTTCTATGTGAGGGGACGGAGAGGGGGGGGGGGGTCGCCATTAAGTGAAGCGGCATTGCTATGGATGTGCTGTGCCCTGCTGCATTGCTTCTGACCCGGGGTGGTGGGCGGGATGCAGGGGTGGCCCGTCGTTCACGAGGAGCTAAGATGTGAGGGTGGGAGGGGATGATTAGGTGGGAGTGGGTTTATGCCTTTTGACTTGGTTACCTCCCTGATAAGGGGGAAAAAGCATTTTTGTATATAGATAGCTAGAATTATGGTTTATGGGTTAAAGCATATATATTTGGTACACTTAGGCCTAATTTGCAATTGTCTTTATAACTAATCAGTTTTCAGTTAGATTAAAATGGTTCGTGATTTTCTTTACTCTGATTTCTATTTTTCATTGCTTCACTTGTAGGCCTATCGTATTCACTAGTGACCATGATCAGTAGCCTGTTTCTATTTCGTATATTTCAAACCACTAAATTTCTTTGATTAATAAATTGTTTTCATATTCCGAAGAAGCTGTCTCATAATCTAGCATGTTTCTATTAAAGGAAAATGTGATTGAAACTATCGAAAATGAAGGAAAAGAAAATTCACTGGAGACACTGCTTCAGGCAGAATCTGCAGCTGTTGTTTGTTTACATTAGGTAGTACTAGTAGCACACAATGCCGTCACATGGTGTCAGCACGAATTGTTGTTTATTTATGTTGAGTTGAAGTAGTTGATACAATATAATTATTAATAATAATAATAATTCCTTTATTCCAATTTTTTCATTGGGGGTCTTCGTTTCTTTATCATTTACAATTTACAATATTATACCAAGGAGCATTACATAGTGGATACAATATTTTTGTTACTAATTAAAAACTGGTAAGGTAGTTTAGTTTGTTATAACTATAAGACTTTATATTTAGTACAAATTGATTTTAGCTTTTTAATAAAAACTTGTTGTTGCAGGAGTAATCAACGGCAAGTAATGGATGTGTTTAATTATAAATAAAAAATATTATATTAAAAAAAAATATAAATACATAAATATATAATTATTTATAAAAAATATTATATAATAATAAATATATTCACATTGTGACAAAATCTAAGATGCTCTTTATATTACATTGGGTTTACTTGTGCATTCTAAGTTTTATTTCCTCTGCTCGACTCCGTTTTTGATCTCTTATAATTTTATTTTTTTCTCTCCTTCTGGTTCTAATTCTGTTGGTTGTTAGATGTTATCTCTATTTATTTTCTTCTTTTTATTTTTTTTTTTTCTTCTCTTTCTTTTCTATCCTTCCCTTCTTTTCTATCTTTCTTTTTTATTTCTCTTCTCTCTTCCCAAAATTTTCTTTCTCTCCTCTTTTATCTCTTTTTAATATTTTCTGTTGTTATCTTCTTTCATCCTTTCTAACTCTTTTTTATTATGTTTTTTGTTTTTCTCAAATTTAACATTATTTTCTTTCTTTCCTTCATAATCTTTTTTTCGCTGTCTCTCTCTCTCAGTTTCTCATCTCTCTCTCTTCTTCTCTTTTTTTTATATCTGGTTTATTTCTCTCTCTCTTCTCTCTCTCTCTCTTCTTTATTCTTTTCTTCTCTATTTTTTATCTCTCTCTCTTCTTGTTTCTCTTTTCTTGTTTCTTTTGTTATTCTTTTCTCTGTGTTTTTACTCTTTCTCTCTCGCTCCTGTTTTGGTTTTCTGTTGTTTTCTCTTTTCTCGCTCTTTGGATCCTTCTCTCTTTCCTCTTTTTGTTCTTCTTTCTTACTCTCTCTGTATTCTATCTTTTCTCAATTTCTCTTCTTTTCATATTTCTCTCTTTCTCTTTCTCATCTTTTTCTTTAATTCTATTCCTCTTGTCTCTCTTTTCTTCTTTCCTCTCTCTCTTGTCTCTCTTCATGGTTTTTTCTCTCTCTTTTCTCTCGTTCTCCCCTCTCTCTCGCACGTCTCGTCCACAAACTCCTCTCTCTCTTTTGTTTCTCTCTTAAAAAATTCTTTTTTTCTCTCTTTGAATCCGTCTCACCTGAGACTAGTTAGAGAAAGATCCCCCAGAGACCCCAAGAGAGCTCCTCCACGAAGAGAGACACCGAGGTAGGAAAACTCCTCTCCGAGAGGACAGAGAGGCCCGCCCTCAGGAGCCCTCACTCAAAGATCCAAGAGCCACCCATCTTCCCCTAGAGAGGAGAGACACCCTCAACTCTCTTCATCTTTCTTTTCAAAATCTTCTTTCTTCGTCGGTCTTCTCTCTCCTCTTCCTTCCTCTCTCATTCTCTGTCTTCTTCTCTTCTCTCTGTCTTTTTCCTACTCTCGCTCTCTCTCTCTGAGTGAGTAGGAGAAGAAGATGAAGATGATGATAAAATGGATGGAGAAGAAGAGGAGAAAGAGTGAAAAAGAGGAATAAAAAAGGAGAAGAGAGATAGCAGAGAGAAGAGAGAGGAGGAAAAGGAGAGAAGGAGGAGAAAGAAAAAGAAGAGGGAAAGATAAAAGAGAGAGAAAGAGAATAGAGAGCAAGAGAGAGAGAGAAAGAGGAGGAAGAGTAGGAGAAGCGAGGAGAGAAGCAAGAAGAGAGGATGGAGGAGAGAGAGACTGCAAGAGAGTGAAGAAAGAGGAAAGTGTAGAGAAGAGAGAGAGAGAGGAGAGAAGGAGAGAGAGAAAGAGGCAGAGAGAGAGAGTGAGGAAGAAGTATTGGAAAAAGAGAGAGAAGGAAGAGGAGGAAGAGGAGAAGAGAGAGACCGAGAAAGAGTGAGAACAAGAGAGCAAGAGACAGAATGAAGAGGAGACG
>NW_027467488.1:0-137500 GCF_046742065.1 Oratosquilla oratoria
CGAGAATTTTGCCCATCCAGGTAAAAGAAAAGTTTTAAAATCTAAAGATATCCATCCATAAACATGTAACCTTAAATTAAATGGAGTACAAAAATGGGATGCAAACCCATTCATCATATGGGAAAAAAAAAAACTTTGCTGTGACATCCCTGAACAGGTACAGTGCCAAGCTCACGAGACAATTTGGAAACCCCCCATATATTCCTAAATCCTGCAAATTCAGTGGATAGGTAAAAATAGCTATTTTCTTGGTGAGCTTGTTTACAATAAGGTAGTAGCAAGATTCATTCTGAAATCAAGTGCACGGACGGATGGATGGATGGATGGATGGATGGATGGGGGGCTTTCTTCTGTACCACACAGCAGTCAGCATTAATCAGGGTGACCTAGGCCTAGGCTACATGCATCCCTACATAATCATGTTGAAACTAGAATGCTAGACTCTAGGCCTAGGGTACATGCATCCCTACATAAACATGTTAAAACTAGAACGCTAGACCTAAATAGTTGTTTACGTAGTGTGAATGTACGTACTCTCCAACAGCAATCATAGCAGTGTGACTAATCATTCGGCCTACATAACCTTGCATGCCTACACTCGCGCTGAGCAAGCATTACCAAGTCTCGTTGCACGCATGGAAGACACAGGCTTCGATCATGAAGGTATAAACAGGACTAATTCAAATCAGAGCATATAGTAAATTATGATGAATCGTCAAAAGAATGATACCAAGAACCATAGTGACTAAAAAGGCAAGACGTCCATTACTTTACCAGAGAAAACTTACAGAATTTGACGTGCTGGAGCAGTTCACTCTCACGGACTTTTCAAAAAATGGCGCACTGGCGGACTGCGGTTTGGTGGCGCGATTCGAACAGTTTAACAAATTACATGATTTCGCGTAGGTTTGAAATCAAATGTCAACATAAAGGTATTTCAAAATATGAAAAAAACCTGTGACTAAACAACTGTAGGACTAGAGGTGGAAAATACGTAGCATGCTTTACCACATTCGGAAACTGTCAGATTTGATCGGCACCCTCCGAGTCGTCAATAGGATCCCCGCGATCGACTGCATGATGACATATTGATGATAGGGATCGAGGCCTAGCTTTAGTTAGGCCTATTTTGAGCGGAATAATTACATTATTTTTACAGTTGATACTACTTACAACCACGTGCCCAGAAATACAGACTACTGGTAGGAATATGTTTCTATTTAAAGACGATAGAGGAACAGGTATAATATGAAAATAGTAGTTTTCAAACTCTGAATAACTTAGACAGATGTATCATTAGGAACATTAAAAACCTGGAGTTTCTCTTTCCGGTCCGCTCATGTGCGATATTTTTAATATTGACAACTACAAGCACCCGGCTCCGCCGGACCTGGCTACGCCAGGTGTGCTTGGCCTTCGGCGAGGCGGGCTCCGCCCGCGGGTGCTTCGCACCCAGCCCTTCGGGCATTGATGATACACATAAAAAAGTTAATAAAACCAAAGATTTTCATCTGCCTTTTACTTAAAACACCTTAGAACTATACATTTAATGTAGTTTCTTCTTTTTTCTCTTGGGTGTGAGTTCTTCTTCGCTGTCCTCTTCTTCGCTGCTATTCTTTCTCTTTACGAAATCCTTCAACATGGTTTTAATCTCATCTATTTCGTAGACAATCTTTTCAAATCTTTCTTCGTTTTTGGTATCCTTAGCTCCGATCTTCTCCTCAATCTTCTCTCCAATCTTCTCTTCGATTTCTTCAATTTTATCCTCCATTTCCCCTCGACTCAAGTAGTTCTCTTCTTCGAAGAGTTCTTCTGGTAAGAGTTCTTCTGGCAGCTACTTCTTCTGTTTTCTCGAACACAGAACGTGATATGCTGACTATGGATTGATCGGGTTCCTCTTCTGGTATCCTTGAGGTTTCAGAGTTATCTTCAAAGATTAAATCCTCCAAAGAAGAAACTTTACTTTTATCCACATCACAGAACACCTCTTCATAAACGCAATTCACCCAAGGTCTCAACTCGTATTCTTCCCCTTTCTTTGTATATCCTGGAAAAACTATGAGGGAATCGTGGCTTGTAACTCTAGAACACGCTATACGTATAGTTGACCGTGTGCAAAGCACTGTGATGAATCCAGTAGCACACCACACTTCTCAAACGTCTGCCCCTGGGACTTATTTATTGTCATAGCGTAACAGAGTTTGACAGGGAACTGGTATCTCTTGAAGGCTACAGGGGTGTCTGTTGCCTCTAAAGTCACTCTAGGAAGTAAGATCTGTGTGTTCCTGTACACACCAGTTAAAATCTTTCCAACAATAACGTTCCTTCTCAAATTTGTTACCATAACTCTAGTCCCATTACAGATTTTCGGAGGGCAAATGTTCCTCATAACCATCACAATTGCTCCTTCCTTCAACCTTAATTTGTGTGGAGGAATGGAAGGGCTATCCATAGAATTGAAAACTGACGCCTGAACGTCCATC
The DNA here is from genome assembly GCF_046742065.1 of Oratosquilla oratoria. Classification (NCBI taxonomy): domain Eukaryota; kingdom Metazoa; phylum Arthropoda; class Malacostraca; order Stomatopoda; family Squillidae; genus Oratosquilla; species Oratosquilla oratoria. The sequence continues at coordinate 2,484 of NW_027467488.1, forward strand.
CCTTCTATTGATTCACAACCGACATCTACGCTCATGTAAACCACTTCCTTACCAATCACTTTATTGTACACAAACTCGTTAATGATTTCGACGTCGTTGTTCGTGGGAGATATTATAGCTCTCTTTTCAAAGAAAGAGACGTTAAATATGTTCTCTCCCATTCCTCTGTACACTCTTTCAACTAACTCTTCTCTGCTGTCAACTAACACCCCGAAACCTTCTCCGAAGTGACACTCTTTGTACTTTCCTTCTCCAACTTCTAATAATTTCTCTGCAAAGTTTATGTTTTCTTCGTCTTCACTCTTAAGTCGAACGTTCTTTATCAGTTCTAACTCTTCGAAGAAAGGCCAAAAGTAACTTGATTTCAGACAACTGTTCAACTCGTCGTTCTTTCCTCCTCCTCTTACAACTGGTAATATCTGTCTAAAGTCTCCAGCACAAACGAACGTCTTTCCTCCCATGAAAATATCAAGACCGGAAAGGTCCCTCAAAGTGATATCCAGGGCTGAGATTGTGTTCTTATTTGCCATCACTGCTTCGTCCCACACAATCAAAGAAGACATAAGAAGCAATCGAGCTAGTTCGGACTTGTGCTTTATGTTGCATGTTTTTCTTTCGTTATGTTCCATCAGTGGTATCTTGAACATATTATGGGCAGTTCTTCCCCCGTGAAGGACAGTAGCTGCTATACCCGAAGAAGCCACAGCTAAAGCCACTTTACTCTTCGAACGAACTGTGTCTAGAAGAAGATTCAAAAGGAAGGACTTTCCTGTCCCACCAGGTGCATTTAAGAAGAACGCTTTGCTTTTGTTTTCCGTCTCACAACCAATACTTTCAATGATTTTATCGTAACAAATCTTCTGCTCTCTGTTTAATAGAGGGAGAACTCTCTCCACTGTCTCGGACAATTCTTTAGAATTATAGGCTTTCTCCCTCCTTATCACGTTTGAAGACTTTTCTCCATTTCTGGAAGAAGGTAAGCCGTAGTGGACTATGTTTCCTCCTCCACAATTGAAAACTTGTTCCTGGATGTCGTCAAGAGCATCGAGGTATATTTCGTCGTTGTAATCCTTCAACCCTCTAAGATATAGAAAATCACTCGAGAAGAGATCCTTTGTTTCTTCCCAGATATCTTTCTGGTCTTCTAGATCCGAGAACACTAACATGCTAGCGTAAGTCGAACGAAGTTCTTTGCGGTCATTTGTGTAGTTTATTATCTCCAGGATAGTCTGTTTCCAAGTCTCTTCATCTTTTAAAAGACCCATAGCCTTAACGGCTTCCCTGTAAGTTCCGTAGAGTACACCGTCCACCATCCTGAGGTCTTCGAAGGATTTGGGACCTCTCTTGTGGGTTAGAAGCATTCTCATATAGAACAGTTCTACTGTCTTGTTCGTTACAGCTCTTATCCTTCCAATAGCGTGAGTGTTACCTTTCCTCTCCTCCCAACATGATTTCGGAATGCTGTACTTGAAGTAAGCAGCTACTTCGTTGTAAGTTAGGGTGGCTGCGTATTCGTTAACGCTACATAATTTGAAAAATGCTGTCAACTGAGTGTCTCTGTTTGCCTTCTTTTTTATGTCTGCCTTTGAGGAATCGGCGTTGAAGAATACTTCGTTTTCGTCCTTTAAATGGAGGTCCAGATTCATAACAGGAGGGTAACTACTGTGTATGGGGAATCTGAATATCTTCCAAGTTGCTTCGTTGGAGTTAACGAATCTTGCATCCGTCAAGTTCTTAATTTCATTGATTTCTTCGGTTCCCTCGGTTTTAGTGAATAGAACTCTGTCACATCCTTTGTTGACGTACTTTGTAACGTACGCTATAGCCTTAATAGAATTTGAACGCTCTACGTTTATGTGAGAGTTAAATCTCAAGCAAAGATAGGGGTTGTAAGGCACCACCCATGAGTTGTCGATAGTTACTTCCTGTCCCTTTAACTTTTTCACAAAGGAGAAACCTCCTTCTCCCACAGCTCTTCTCCTGTAGAGAGGGTAGCCGTTGTTTCCGAATTTTATCGTTGAACGGCACTGTTTGGGAAAATCTTTCTGGCACGTCCCTCTATCGTTTTTCTTCCCATTACAACACACGGAGCTTTCATCGTAGCCTATGCACGGTCCGTGTATCATGTTAGTGGTAACAATATCATACAGTTCTGGGTGTTTTTTCTTGTCGGGTATCTCGGCGGATATTAGGCTCGAAACGGTATTTTCAGTCACTTTACGTTTCATCCATAGAGGAATGTGAACGTGAGGCAAGCCTCTTTTCTGCCACTCAATGCTGTACAAATGAGCTGAGACTTCTCCGAATATTTTATCTGTTAATAACTCTCTCATTAGTTGGTCTACCTTGAGTTTAAAAACACGACTAACTATATCTGGACGATTACAGACGTTAATAGTGTCGCCGTATAGTGTCAATTCTTTCCATTTCGGATTCATAGTGAAAGTTATGAAAAAATCCGGAGAACCGTATCTTGACACAAAACTTAACGCATCCTGTTGCCTCTCTTTCATGTATCTCGGGCCTCCCACGAAACACTTAGGAAGTAGCACTCGTTGTCCTTTATGGGCTGAATCACTCTTAAGAATATCGGACCTCTCTTTTCTGATTTCATGTTGGTTAAAACGGATATAATCTAATCGATTTGATTCAGCCTTCACGTAACAGTCAATAACAGTTCTCTCTTTCCATAAACATAGAAGCGTAATATGCGCACGGAGAAATCTTCTTCTCGTTCCCAGCTTTGTTAGCCTTCAGAGACCGCAAAAGATACGTGTAACCCATATCTCCGTTGGGTATCAATAAAGGGTACTGGAACGGATCATAAAAGAAACTGGTGTGATCCACAAACCTAATTTTATATTTCGAATCCTTCTTGGGACTGGTTATCTTTATTAAAAGAGGATCGTGCTCGTCGTCTAGATTCACTATACCACCCACAGTCACATTTGATGTCGGAAGGTGGTAAACTCCTTTATGTTCCTTCGTTTCAAAGTTTTCAACCGCTTTAAGTTGGAGATTCATTTGTGGTATCTCTTTATGCTTTTCAATATGCAATGCTATCAGTTCCCTGGAGTTTTCTATTTCAGACAAAATCTGTCTCAAACACTTATTGTTTTCGAGAAGGTAGTTGAATATTATACGAATTATCTCCTCGTTCTCGTTGTACTCTCTTTCTTCTATTTCTCTTCTGGATTTAGTTGATTTTTTCTCCTCGCTTATAGGTGCTTCCAAAAACAACTTAGAGACTTTATAGGTTCTGAGTCTAATTTGTTCCTCTCTACTGTTATAGAAATAGAGATCTGGGAAGTTATCGACAACCCCGTTAGGTCTTCTCCGTGTTAAGTCCTTTACGTCTCCGTTGGAAAACTTTTCTTCGTCCGAAAACATACCTCGAGTCTCCTTGTCTCCCACTAATAACTCTGGCCTCACATAACTGGTTCTGTGGTATATAGCACCCTTTATCTTGTACACCATAGCTTTTTCAGCTGCATTTTCCAATTTCTTGGATGTTGCAAAGGAACTGAAACTAAAGACAGTATTAAACCCGATTGTGTTCTTAAGAAATCTTTTAGAAAGAGGGGTAACACCTTCAAATAGTGATTTGAACTCTTCGTTTTTTATCTCAGAGGGTTTCACAGCTGGGATTTGTCCCGATCTACAACACAAACCCTCTGTCTCCCTTTTCCACCTTAAAGCATCACAGTACTTGCACTTTACGTCGCCAAGTTTTCCAATGCTGTGTTCCACAACGTCGTAGGTGTCCCTTATTCGTGCTTTCAAACCACTACAGTCTTCTTCGTAATCCGTCATTTCAAGCTTTATCCCCCCTTCCCAATGTTCCTTCTTTTCCTCCCGGACTTTTTCGAGTAACTTCTTATCTTCTTCTGTTACTAACATTATTCCTTTCTCTTGTCTTGCTAGTATCTCTTTGTATTTCTTCATTTTCTCTCTGTTATTTTCTCTATCGGCTCTAAACGTCTCTGTCTCGAGAAGTCTTTGTTCCCTCTCTTCCTTTTTCCTCCTTGAAGCTTCTCTTTCTCTCTAATTCCTTCGCCTTTGCTGTAGCTTCTCTTTCCTTTTCTTCGGCTAACTTCTTCTTTCGTTCAGCTTCCTCCTTTCTCCGCTCTGTTCTTTCTTTCTCTTCTGCTTCTAACTGTATTCTTTTCTTCTTCTGTTCTGTTTCTCTTTGGACCTTCTTTATGGCGTGTTTGTTCCTCTTTTCAGCCACTTTGTACTTCTTAAAGATCCGTTCAAGGTAGTGCTTCTGGTACGTCTTATGGCACCACTTTCCTCCGTTATTGGCATAACTCTTGTATCCCGCAAAGTAATGCTTAATGAAATTATCTGACGTTTCTTCATTAATCGCTTCTTCCAATAAGGGAATGGAGTCGAAAAGAGAATCTTCGTATTCATAGTCCTTACTATCTCGAAGAATCTTGTTGAGAGACAGAGTTTTCCGATGAAACTCTTTAATGTCCTTCTCCAACCAGAAACGTTGGTTATCAGCGTATAGAGAAGGGAATAAAGAAGAGTGCTCTGCTGTTAACTTGTTGAAAAGCGCTTTATTGTTTTGTACTTTTTTCTTGTCTTGGCTCTTCTTCGTGGTGACCCAACTCCAGAAATGTCGTATCCTCCTCTTTCTCTGAGCTTCAGTTTCTTTAGCCATTTAACGATAACCAACTCCGAGAAGGGGGCTGTAGTTCAGAAACCCCAACCCGTTAACTTTCAAATGTATGCTTACAGCTAGGCCGGCGGGGTGTCCCAGAAACACAATGGAAGTCGCAGACACCCCCGGGCCGGCCGACTCAGATCGGGAGCGCTCCAGAATTTTTTTTAGAGAGTTATAGACTTACTGGACGGTGTCGATCTTCACATAAGGCTAGATTTAGCACCGATTGATTTTATAGTAAAGCGTCCTGATGACAAAAAAAAAAGAAAAAAATGAATTAAATATTGAAAGATGTAAATTGATACTCGTAGTACCAAAAATATACCCGTGCAAAGAAGCAATATCTGCTTTGAATACATCATTAATTAAGGGATGGTTCAATCATTGACTATGTCTACCTAAAAACACATGCCAAAACATATATACTCTCACAAGGACAAAATAGTATTATGGTGGATTATATATTTTTCAATATCATTCCTAATTTAGTGTAAAAAGTGCAGGTTGACATGAAGGCCTCGCGCGAATCACCTTGTAACACAAAACGCTTGTTACAACCAAGGTCGAACCCCCATTGCGTTTGATTTAGAGCCTGAACCTACAAAAGATGGTGTCAATCCCAATTTGAACGGTAATTCAAAAATTCGTATTACCTTTAATAAAGCAGTGTCGGGTAATTATATAGTTTGCGTATTTGGCGAATGCAATAGCGTGCTACAATTCGATAGCGACAGGAACGTAGTATTGGAAAGTAGAGGGTAATAATAATGAATGGAGAACAAGTTGACAAAATTGTACGAATTATTCGTAAAAGAGATAATTCCTCAAGACTGCGATATGTAGGTGTATTACCCGTGGAAGATGTACATCATGTACTTTCATCTAATCGGACAAATATCTACTGCATGCTTAATGTGTTACCTCATGAAATAGAAATGGGACATTGGATTGTTGTATGTTTAATAAAAAAAATCAATATATGTTTTCGATTTATTTAACGCAAACCTCTAAAAATATGGATTACATTTAAATCATGCAAATAAAAAATAATTGTACTTATACAATTACAAGCACCCGGCTGACGCCGACCGTGGCTCCGCCACGGGTGCTTGGCCTGCGGCGCCGCTCGCTGCGCTCGCAATAGTCTTCTTCCACAAGTGATCTTTGGAACATCTATACACGATAATACACACACGCGCACACATGCACACACAGATACATACATGAACACACACACACACATTTTTGCGAATTTTTCTTCCATCTTTTCTTCCAACTTTTCCTTGACGTCATCCAACTTGTCCCCTAAACTTTCCTCAACTTTCGTTACTGTTTTCGTCGTGAGAATAGCTGGGCAAAATAATTTTGACGGCTTCTTCTTTGGAGATGGAGTAGATATCCTTCGGAATGACAACCTTTCCTTGTTCCGGTTCCTCTTCTGCCAGGACGGGGTCCTCGTTCTCGGCAACTGTGGGCACTACAGGTAATTCCTCTTCTCTTCTTAGGCGCTTGTAAAAAAGCTCTTGGTAAACACAATTACGGGCTGGTTCTAACTCGTAACTATCATTTACTTTCTCCCGCTTTTCTTTTAGACGATTTTTTTTCTCTAGAGCCAATTTTCCTCAATTAACCGCTTTTCTTCTTTCTTTTTTGCAAGTCTCTCTCGTTCTTCTATTCTTTGCTTCGCCTTTTCCTTGTCTTGACGTATTTGTTTCTTCGTTTTGCCTGGTTGAACGTTTTGAAGGCCTTCTCTAGATAATACATTTGATATGTTTTGTGGTCAGCGTTTTCCGCTCGATCTCACAAAGCTTTTATACCCGACGAAATAATGTTTCGAGAAATTTTCAGAAACACTGTCTTCAATTTCTCCGTCAAAAAGTTCAAAATTGTCAAACATTTCGTCGGAACACTCGAAATCTTCAACTTCTCGTAGCGTCTCGTTGAATTTAAGCACTTTTCGTTGGAATTCTCGAACAGATGCGTTGGCACGGAAGGTTTTAACGCCTCTGTACAGATCCAGGAAAGCTTTTGTGTGTTCGGTACGTAACTGGGCATGCAGGTTCTTGTCATTCTGCAGTCCTGTTTTTTATTTTTTTCGGTTAACCGTAATCTATTTCCAAAAGTGGCGAAGACGCCTTTTCTTGTTAGCGTCGGGTTCCCTGGCGGGCATGGTGCCTAAGATACATAAAAAAAAAAAAAAAAAAAAAAAAAAAAAAAAAAAAAAAAAAAAAAAAAAAAAAATGACCACTATCTAATACAACGCACATGTAATAAAACCTTAGGTGACGTGGCCCAAAAACGCCGGACCCCTTTCCGTTTTCGCTCAAGCTCACTATGGTTTTGTGAAAAATGACAATTTGAGAAAACTCCGCGCTTTATAGTAAGTAGACAAAACGGAAATAACTTAGTTTGCGGATATTACTGTTTGGTTTATAAAACATTAAGTCGAAAAGGGATTAAATGTGCAATATTATTGAATTCACGCACATTTTCACCAAGGCACGTTTTAAACAACGATAAAAAAGTAACTACATTTGTTTATCGACACTTTGGTAATTATTTCCCTCGATGTACATTTATTTACTTTGCCCCTCAAATGATAATTAATGATAGACGTATAGCGCCCTTTGACACAATCATGTAGTAATCACGTCGTGTGCAGCGCTCTGGCGAATAGAGAAGAAAGCGCAAATAATAACCTTCTTCCCTCCAAGAAAAGGAGAGGGTTGTGAGCTTTCATTAGGCTTACTATACTCCTTTCACTCGAATTCCTTCACTCTGATATATCATACAAGACTGGTTCTACTTGGGTTTTTACATACGGAATCTCCAGCTCTACTTCAGTCTTGACGACATGCAAGATCTCCGAGAGCAAATGTTATGGACAAATACACATCTCGGAAGACTTCGACGACATCCCTAGAACCGAGAGATGTTTTGCAAACATGAGACTGTAATTTGTAGCTTCCCGTTTTCGCTCTCGTTCAGTATGCTATTCGAAAAATGTCCTTATATTTCATTGCGACAATAAATGCGACCTATATGTAACGTTTTACTTCCAGTTGTAAATGAAATGATAAAAAGAACTGGGAACAAACTGAATACATGGACGAAGGAAGGACATCGTGTTCACACTAACAACATTACAGTGGGAAGTCATGGAAGAAATACGAGCAGCTATCACAAAACAAGTTGACGACATCGAGAAAAATGTGAGGAGGAGACTATCGAAGAAGAGCCTTCCTTTAGAATAAACGACGTCGCGTCGGCACACTACTGATCCCAAGGTCTAAATATACAGGTCAGACCGTTGGAATTCTTCTGCGCAGCTTCTGACGTCATTTGGCTGAGTCCATTTTCTCTTTGTGATACACTGAAGAAAACTGTGAAACGCCAAGGAAGACAGGAACTATAATATTTTATATTATATATATATATATATATATATATATATATATATATATATATATATTATATATCATATATATTCATATATATAGACAGGAACTATAATATTTTATATATATTTATATATATATTTTATATAATATTTGTCAGAATATAACTAATTGCGTGGAGCAGTGCGAGCGAAGGCAACGTCATTTTTGAACGACGGACCAGCTTCAACTGACAGCTATAGGACCCGCTAACCCCACTTTGTGCTAGCAGCCAGGTGACGTTCACGGGCCCGCTGCGCCAACTCCCTCGAAATTCGGTCGGAAGTGGTTAGACCTTATAGTCTTAGATCTTGACTGATCCTAAGTAAGGCTCAATACAAGACTGAAGCGTAGCCAATGTGATTTCTCAAAAGCCCACGTTCACAATGAGTTCAAGGTGAAGAAAATCAATCTGGGAGAAATGGAAGAGGAAGACGATAATGATATCATATAGTTAGGTTATCGCTACCAACAAATGTTGTGTAGCATGACTTATTATGTATGCTTATCGTGTTCTAACACGTTTATAGGTATTGAGATATCTAACTTATGTCTATTTCAAATCATGACACATTTTGTACAACGTGTAGTTGAACGTATTGTAACACAACATGTAATCTTATCAACAAAATAATATTAAGGTCACCCTTAATTTTTATATCCTAAATTATCTAAAGAGAAGAAGAAACAAGAAATCTGTCTGTTCCCCAACCTTCTACGACATGCGCGAACGCGGGCGGAACGTATGTACGATGACGAAGTAATTTTTACCCCTTACTTCTTCCGACCGTGACTTAATCGCAAAAACAAAGATGTCATTGACCCACTAACCTCCATCTATCTATGCACCAATCAAATTCGACCCTTACATACGTCAAACCAATCAACATATCCAACGGTGCCGCATGTACAACCTCTTTTATACAACACATAGAACGTCACTCCTAAACTCCACCCCTTACACGTGACGTCATCAGGTCAACGTCCTAGCCACCCCCACCAGAAACCGCAAATGACCTCATCAAGGTCACGTTGACCCACTATCCCCCATCTACCTATGCTACGGTGGTGAGAGCAAAACCTTCCCTTATTTCGGGAGGAGAGGTGAAATGCCTCCGCATGATTACACTAACATGACATAAATATAATATCGTGGCACCACGGAGGGAGAGGAGGGGGGGGAAGGGGAAGAACAGATAGAAATAACGGAAGGAAGAGAGAGAGAGATAGGCTGCCGGGCTTCCGGCACGCAGGTAGTTCCTACGTCGTCAGATACGGGGAGGGAGGGAGAGGTAGAGCCCATGTCGCCCAGACGAAGGCGGGAAGGGGTGTGTATGTGTGTGTGTGTGTTGGTTGAGGCAAAAACTTAAACCTAAACTTAAATCTAATGACTTAAATCTACAAAACTTAAACCTATTTTTTTTTTATCTTAACTCTAAGTTTTGTATATTGATGTGTGCCTATGCTCGCTTTTTATTATTCATGAAAAAGGGGGGGAGGTAGTTACGTCTAGAAAATGGGGGGGTTACATTTCCGATAAAAAAGGGGGGGGGGAATCTTCCCTCGGTCATGATTCTACTCCTACGTGTATATTGTGTATTGTGGAGTGGGTAGATCACCGCTTTGTGTTCTTTCGAAGCTCAGCGGCAATCTAGCGTGTTCCACAGTTAGTGGGAGTGTGTTGTCTGTGAGTGAACGTGTAGTTTCAGTGTTGATTTGTATGAGCTTCTCCCATATACGGGAGGCACGCTCGTGTAGGTAAATGTTGAATGTCAGCTTCCTCGTGTAGTGCTTGTGCAGTTTTTATGTCTGGGTAGTACGTGTTTGTAATGAACTTTAGTGCTTTCTTTTGAACCGCTTGCAATGTTTGCATGCCTGTCTTTGGTAATGTGTGTAACGGTATTATCGGGTACGTAAGTGTGCTCCGTATAATATGTGCGAGATACAGCAGGGTTTTCTTGTACTTGACAGAGAGGTTTTTGAATCTCTGCAGCCGTTGTAGGCCGAGAGATGCAAGCACCTTCCTGTCGCGTACATGGGCCGCCCCACCATTGGTGGTAATCGTCCAGCCAAGTATCTTGCCCTTATCATCTGCGTAATTGCGCGGAGCCCCGTCAATGACGGCGGGTTCACGCCTATGTCCCTGTATGGGGATGAGTTTAAATTTGTCTGTTTGTTCGTATTTTGTATTTCCGCTCGTATGCATTTACTTGCTCGACTGCTTTCGCAGCCGTTAACACAAGCTTACGCTCCGAGCGGCCAGGATATGTTATAATCTGTGTGATGTCATCTGCGTATATTATGTTCTGACATTGTGGGTTTGGTGAAGGGAGGTCTTCTAAATAAATGTTGTAGAGTGTTGGGCTTAATACGCTTCCCTGCGGTACTCCACAGAGTGGAGCGAAGTATGGCCCATAGTGGTTTTGTAGACGTATGCAAGCAGTTCTACCTATGCACCAATCAAATTCGACCTTTACATGCGTCAAACCAATCAACACATCCAACGGTGCCGCATGAACAACCTCCTTTATACAACGCACCAATCAACACATAAAACGTCACTCCTAAGCTCCACCCCTTACACGTGACGTCATCAGGCCAACGACCTAGCCACGCCCACCGGAAACAGCAAATGACGTCATCAGGGTCAATGACCGACGCAGCAGCAGCACTGATCGTGGCAAATTCTATCTAAAAGGAATCTAATAATAATAATAACTAACCTCCATCTATCTATGCACCAAATTCGACCTTTACATGCGTCAAATCAATCAACACATCCAACGATGCCGCATGTACAACCTCTTTTATACAACGCACCAATCAACACATAAAACGTCACTCCTAAGCTCCACCCCCTTACTTACGTGACGTCATCAGGCCAACGACCTAGCCACGCCCACAGGAAACCACAAATGACGTCATGGTCAATGACCGACGCAGCAGCAGCACTGAATGTGGCAAATTTGTCTAAAAGACATCTACTACATGCACCAATCAAGTTCGACCCTTACATAGGTCAAACCAATCAACACATCCAACGGTGACCATGTACCTCTTTTATACAACGCACCAATCAACACAGAGAAAACGTCACTCCTAAGCTCCACCCCTTACTTACGTGACGTCATCAGGCCAACGACCTAGTCACGCCCACCGGAAACCGCATATGACGTCACCAGGGTCACATTGACCCACTAACATCTAATAATAATAATAACTAACCTCCATCTATCTATGCACCAAATTCCACGTTTACATGCGTCAAACCAATCAACACATCCAACGGTGCCCAACCTCTTTTATACAACAAACCAAAATCGACGGCATTTTGCCTAGTGTGAAGATGGAAATCGACGGCATTTTTGCCTAGTGTGTACATGAAAATCAACGGTAATTTTACTTAGTGTGTAGATGGAAATCGACGGCATTTTTGCCTGGTGTGGAGGAAAACGACGGTAATTTTGCCTAGTGTGAAAATGAAAATCTACGGCCTTTGGCCCTGTGTGAAGGAGAAAATCAACGGCATTTTTGCCTAGTGTGAAGATAGTGATCGACGGTATTTTTGCCTAGTGTGTAGATGGAAATCGACGGTATTTTTGCCCTGTGTGAAGGAGGAAATCGACGGTATTTTTGCCCTGTGTGAAGATGGAAATCGACGGTATTTTGACCTAGTGTGAAGATGGAAATCGACGGTGTTTTTGCCTAGTTTGAAGATGGAAACCGACGGTGTTTTTGCCTAGTTTAAGACGACGTGAAAGGGAAATCAAGATGTCATGATATCAGGGAGCGAAATTTTCAGGTCAGCACGTGGCCTTACGTAACACTGAACGAAACATTCTGAGAAAGCCGTGTAAAGAAAAATGTTTTAAGAAGAAAAGACAATGAATTTTGACAATTGTGTTCTTATTAAAACTGAGCGAAACATTCTGAGAAAATCATTAAATACATGACAATTGTGTGGAACGAAACATTCTGAGAATTTTTTTAAATACGTGGAAAGAAAGATGTTTTAAAAATATAGAAAATAAGATGGATTTTGATGCGACGTGACGTCATAACGTCGGCATCAGAGCGCGGGAAGATTTTTCGGTCCTTGTGTATGGTCATCGCGCGTAGGCAACTTTTTCCTTGACTTTTGGCGATGAAAACATATTTCTGTATTTTGAGGACCAAAAACTCGATGGAGATAATCAGGAAACTTGATATATGTATATATATATATATATATATATATATATATATATATATATATATATATATATATATATATGTATATATATATATGAATGGCGTTTTCTATCGACGTCACGAAAATAATGACAGCAATGGAGCGCGGTGCATTGTGGGATTAATGACGTCTTTCCCAATGTGAGAATCTAAAAATTAGTGTTTTTCTTTTTCTTTTTGTCATCTATGCATGAGCACAGTTGTATGATTAAGCAGTTGCTACACATAGATTATATTTCTGACAACAACATATTTCCACCAAAATGTAAATATTTCTTGTCCAAACTCACCCTTTTTGGCGCATTCCGTGTACTGCAAAGTATCTACATTAAATACAATGTCTTCATTTGATTCCTTCTTCCTTAAAGAACCTAATATTACAAATTAATCGACAAAAGTAATTATAAAGATATCAAGTATCAAGATGATATAATGTTAATCATCAAAATTCGCAAACACAATAGCAAATGTACTCGTACCTCCAACCTCCATTTGAATAACGACAATATGACTTCCGTTGCAGACATCTAGACGTCTCTAAGGACATATTCAACAGCATATGACGGAAAGATCATTTGTTGTTTGGAGATTTGAAATATCAAAATTTGTAACCATATATCAAAAGCCCACGAATCAAAATGCCATAGTCAATATTATCCCATTGTTCATAATCCCACACATAATATTCCAGGATGTTGATAGTATTAACTATATGTTAAAGTATAATTTCATTTGATAAATTTATTAATGAATATAGGCCTAGGTTAATTGGCGTGGGATTTTTACCAATGGGATTATGACCTTATGGGACTCTGTCATGGATTCGACACAGGCAAGGTCATCATATCAAGACAACAGGTCAGGACTCGCAGTAATGGATTTAAACTGGACAAAATTAAATTAAGTTGTTTTAAGAAATGGTTAGACAACTTTATGCACGGGGATTACAGGTGGTAATGGACATGGAACTGCCTAGTGTAGGCCACATGGTCTCTTGCAATCTCCTTCATTCTTATGTTCTTATCACACTGGGCGCCGACGACCGTTGAGAGCTCGTTCGAGTCAAAAACGACTTCGGTTACAAAGTTAAAATTTTCAAATATTCAAATGATATTTCCGTTACATCTAGCAAAGATGAAGGATGAACTAAGAGATTGTGTAAACCTAGATATGGGTGTTAGACATACTGTTGAATTGTTCTTAGGGATGTCTAGGTTTCTGTAATAAGCAGAGTCATAATTCTAGTTATATTCAAATGTTGGAGGTTGGAGGTAGGATGATGTCGGAGGAAAAATAGCCCAGTGTGATTGATAACCCTCATGGAGGCTAGCCAGTCGGCCATATTGGATTTGCAAGTCTGCACCTAGATGCTACGCAAGTTTGACGACAGTTATTAAAAGATCAAACTATTTGTAATGAAAATTCCCTTAACGATAAGAAATATAAAATAATGAAAATAATAAAATATATATCAGGATCCGGCGAATTCACCGACAACAATTCATCGACACGCTCAATTCATCGATATACACAATTCATCGAAAAATAGAAATATTCTAATTTGAAATATATATCTAGGTTGTGTTTTCATCCTTGATTTAGTATACTTTTATTTTTGATAATGAAATAATTACTTTCATAACCCTTATTTAGGATGAAGAATTTCTTTTCGTAGTATTCATCAAGAATAGAAATTCTTTAATGACAGAACTATTGAAAATGACAAATTAGTTTAAACTAAACTTAGAACTATAAATTGGTTTACTTAAAATTATAAAGCTAGGTTATGGGCTATTGCTCGCAAATAACACCAGGCAACAAATTTCAACTTTTTTCCTGTTACAGACACGTGATCAACAGATTCCTACTAGATTAATGATGCTGATTTCATATCTGATGTCTAAATTTCACTATCACGTCCATATTTTCTGTAACTGACAACCCCTATTTTTCTTTCTTTTTTCCACTCGCTCAGTAGTCCAAGCTTCTTTTCCAGTTGAAGTTTTATTTAGGTATACAATTATGTTAACATGGGTTTCCTCTTTTTTTCTGACTCAAGACAGACAGTGGATTTCCCCTGACGGAGTTAACACCCCGGCACCCAACCATCCACCCACAGTGTATTGGCATTTAGTTGTTATGGCAAAAAGACCCGTTCTCAAGTGAAACTTTGGCGTTTCCTCTTTATTTGTCGTTTATAGGATGAGGAACTCTCCTTCTGCAGGAACCAACAGTAATCTTACATCATATTTGGATTAAAATTACCTTGATATCTGCTTTCCATAACGAAGATCTGATGGTGGAAGTGTTCACCATGCTCGTCGCTTACAGCACCAAGGTTGGCCGGGAAGAAGTCAAAATGAGAATGTAAAAAATGTATTTTCAAAGATATTCTGCATCACATTTGTTTATAAGATTTCAGCATGTTCTCTGTTAGTTCACAATAGTTTCCAGCTTTATGGTTTCCAAGAAAATTTCTCACAACTTCAACAAACGATGTCTATGTACTCAGTTCCATCTCATTTTGGCTAGATGGAAACGATGAGTCACGGATGACATCTTAGCATCTGTCAATATTCCTCTGAATTTATCCTTTAAATATTGGAAACCACTACCTTGATGATCCATACCCTTTACAAAATTCTTCATAATGTGAAGTGGTGGAAGATGTACTTTCTATGCGTCGATAAGGGCTGCATGCTTCACATTATGTTTACCAACAACATCCTCAGTTCTAGATGGCCTATCATGTTTCTTGTAGTGGTTCTTGTCATCTCTGCTGTTCCATTGGCACAAAAAGCATATGCTTTGTGTTACAGCCCAATTGCGACCCAAGAAGTAATGATGCAACTTCAAGGTCGCCACAAGTATGTCATGTGTGCTCCCTATATTTGATCATCCTTAGCAGCAGTTCCATGGATTCAGTTTTTAAGGCCAGTGCCATGTGCTACAGGCATTAAAGGTTTTTCATTGCCGTTTAGTAAGACAGCTTTAATGCTAGCTTTATTAGAGTCAGTGAAAAGTCTCCATTGTTTAAGAGCATAGAGACAGCCAATTTGTTGCATTAGACTATTGATATCGTGGCAGAAACAAACGTTATTCTCCTGAGAGTAAAATGATGAAAACTGCAGATGGCAATGACAGAAATGAGAAATTTAGGTGTTTGGCTGGAGAAGATTCCATCCTTGACTTACCAAATATGGGTAACTATCTGCATCTGGAATATATATATGCCACCTTTTTTTGTTGCTATGTCACTAGTAGAATCTTCAGAAGAACTGCTGTCATCGTTGCTGGTGGAAGTGGTGGCGGGTTTGCTTCATCACGTGGTACTGGTTTCATTGCTGATTCACAGTTTGGGTACGTGATCTTTGATTTGTTTTTCTTTCAGAAACCAGCAATCTTTGTTAAACAAAAATAACAATCATTGACGTGATTTTTTGGCTCACGCCAAACCATGGGGACTGAGAACGGCATAACTTTTCTTTTACCATCTACCCAAGCTACTAAAATGCCATTGCACGGTGCACAACAAATATGTGGTGCCCAGTCCTTGTCTTGGTCTCCTAATTTACAGTCAAAATGGTACTTATAGGCAAGTTTAAGCTTTGTTGTTATTTTTCTACGTTGTTGCTTCAGTGTATTGTCCACAGACATAGCAGTTGTTCGGGTGATTTACACAAACTCGACTTTGATGCCATTTGAAGTACCATACAGTATCTGAAAGAAAAAATGAATGCAAAATAAGATAGAAATAAGCTTTGGTACAAAATAAATGCTACAAAAATACAACAACTATCCCAGCCTGATTACTTGCTTCAGCAGAGTTTCAATAAACGTCCTACTTGCCTGTAAGATAGCAACAACTAGGAGTTAATTCTATTTTACAAATTCGTTAGATGTGGATGGGAAGAGTAGGATAAGTGATTTGCTTCTTACGGAATATCTAAATATAATTTGCATATTACACAAAATCTAGACGTGACAGAGCAAATTCAATTACAGATATGAATTTACCATATCAAAATCACATAGTAACACTTATTTGCTTTTCTGTAACAAAATCTTTGTTGCCCAGTGTATTGGTAAGCGAAACTGTGAGTCCTACTTTGTGTCTGCACATCATCGACGTGTCGATTTCAAAACGGAAGAAGAAAAAGAATCCAGACAGAAAGGACACCTTGAGATGAGACATTAAAGTGGGCAAGATAGACAAGCGATGGAGGTCTGGGTGTCAATCACGCTGATTTCACTCGCAATAGAAACAGTGCTACGAGCAAAGTGAAAATTGATTTGAGATTGAGAGTTGTATGGAGCACTAATGTGCAACTGCCTATGTGCTCGACTGCTCGACAGTAGTGCTGGGCAAATACCGCTAATTTCAATACCGGAATTACCGGTAAACAACAATGCCGTTACCGGAATTACCGGTAATTTACCGGTAAAAGACTCGTGAGGTAGTAGTGACGTCCCAAGTTCGAGTCGCCTTTATGACTTAAATCTAAACAAATTTCATCCTACTATGGTGTGTAGTCACAAATTTTGTAACGTCGTCACTATAAAAATCCTGCGCTCCGAGTCGTTACTCCAACTCTCGTGGGCGGGGAGTAGGGAGGGGGTGCGTGTAAGGTCACAGCATTACCTACTCTCCCTCAGTGCATAGGCCTACTCACCAATCCCCCCCTCCCCCTCTCACACTCCACTTCCGTCTCTATGTAAGTGCAATTTCATACAAAGAATATATTTTTCACATAGAAACACAATTTCATAAAAGAAAAATAATTACATGCATCATTTTTACACATTACACATAAAAATTCATTTCCAAAATCACCCATTTTTCATTTAGTCAGGACAAAGTTTTTTTTTTTGTACAATTGAGGTTTTAAAGGTTTTGTGCGAGATGAATTGACATATGTAGGTCATTTTCATAATGTTTTTTTTTTTACCAAGTTCCTCTTATATATTTTTTTCAATTGTTCATAGTTGTCATTTATTTTATTGGAATTACGTTAATTTTGTAATAGCAGGACTCTACGATCCCTATATTTATATTATAGTACCTTTAAATGGACAAAAAACACACGCATATGTTTTATTTTAATTTTTTATTATGTGCATCCATTTGGATACATGCCCACCGGAACATAGGCTGACTAATCGAATACGTACATTTTGCACTGAACCCCTGCGGGCCGAGATGCGAACAAAACGATCTAGCACGACTGTTAATTTTCATATTCGAATACGTACATTTCGTACTGTGCATCTGTGGGCCGAGAAGGGAGCAGGACGATCTAGCACGTTGAATACGTTCCTGTTAATTTTCATCCTACGTAGGGCCGTCAGTACTGTCACTCAGTACCACCAAGCCGAAACGTGCTTCCCGCTCTCTGAGTATTATGGGATAGCTTATCGGTTAACGGAGCCTAAACGGTAGCAGATTTTTTGCTGGTAAGCTACCGTCAAGGTTGTTACCGATAAAACCCGTAACTACCGGTAGCTGCCCACCACTACCGTCACTCAGTACCACCAAGCCGAGACGTGCTTACCGCTCCACGAGTGTTTGGTATAGCTTATCGGTTAACGGAACCTTAACGGTAGTAGAATTATTGCCGGTAAGCTACCGTCAAAGCTGTTACCGATAAAACCGGTAACTTTACCGGTAGCTGCCCACCACTACTCGACAGTATGACTTGAGAGTTGAGCGGTGTGAGTGAAAAGTCGTGCTGGCGGTCGCTTTGGATACGTTATAAATAATGTTTGTGCGTTTACTGTGATGATTTACATTAAGTTGTGCTTTTTTTTTGCCCCAATGAACTAACAGTGTGCTGTGCAGTCTGAGATTGTGAGTGCGGTTGTAGTAACCACCGCCTGCTTGTAATCAACATTGGCTGTTGTTACATTGTACACTGGATACGAAAGGTAAGTTAGGCAGGTACATAGTTTCTGGACGGCGATTTATTATTTGATTATATTTTTATATTGAAGTTATTTATTAAATATTGGTTGTCCCATGCTTTATCAAACTTACTCTCAAATTTTATAACTGATTTTGAGTATGTGACATACTTAGGTAGTGCATTCCATTTGTTTGGTGCTACAAAATGAGTTCTTCCTTTTATCCAGTTTTGGTCTTAACTATTTTCATAGGATGTCCATTTTCCCATAGTTCCAAAATGTCATGGCATACGTCCTCATCATAGACTCCTGTCAGGATATTAAGTGATTCAATTGTATCGCCTCGTGCACGTGTACATGCACGAGGGTTTCCTCAGTCTCTCCTCACAGTTTCTGTTTTGGGGGCCGAGTAGCGCCACATAGAGAAACCTAAAAATTTCTTCATCCAAAGAGACAAAGGAAAGGTTCTTCTGATAAGTCGTACAAGTCTATTAGCTTTATTTATCTTTTCTGCAAGATGATTTGAGAACTGGAGTTTACTATCGATTATTACCCCTATATCCTTCTCTGTACTTATTTTTGTCATCTTTTCATTCATGTTATATCCATAGTTTCTTCCACTGCAATTTCCAGTGCGCATGAATTTACACTTTTTTTTTTATCAAGCAGCAATGTCCTTCAGGGTTTTAATTCACCAGTAAATTTTTGTATTCTCTATATACAATTATATTTCACTTCCATCTCTTAAAACTTCTGGTAAATCATTTATTTAAAGGACGAACAATAATGGTCCCATCACATATCCCTGAGTGACACCACTTACCACATCATGCCATTCTGATTTATAGATTATGTCCACTGCAGCATTCTCAGCTGTCCAATACCCTTATTAATTGAAGAACTGTAGATCACTCCGGTAAGAATCCAAATTACCTGTTACTAAATAGTTTATTTGATTTCATGCATTTTATAACTTTCTCTCTGACTAGTGATTCCATTAGTTTATGCACAATACTTGTGAGACTTATTGGTCTGTAGTTTGTCAGGTCACAACTGCTTCCTTGTTTAAATATGGTAGTTTATTTGCAATTTTCCAGTCCATCAGTAATTGTACAGTATTGTACTGTAAGACTTTTCAAATACTATTTTAAGAGGTTATCCCAGTTGCTCTCCTCCTTCCTTCATTATCCTAGGAGATATTCCGTCCGGTCCAGGTGATTTTTTTTTCATGGCATTTTTAATGTTCTGTAATGAGAACTCCATATTTGACATTTCAGGCACATGTTTAAATGAAAGATTTAGCACATCTCTGTCTGGTTCCTCTGTGAATACTTTGTTGAACTGATTAGCCAGTATGTCTGCCTTTTCCATCTTAGTTTTGTTCATACTACTATCACTATTCATGTGTAGTTCTGGTATACCAATTCTTTTTGTTATATTTTCTTGTACATATTTCCAAAATTATTTGGATTTTCTTTTGCCTCTGAATTAGCTGTTCTCTATTTTTTCTGTTTTCTTATTTCATTCCTCACCTGGTTGTACACCTGTATTCTTTCTCAACCTGTTGAAATTCCTGACAAGTTGTATTTACACAGGTTTTTAGTTGTATTAGTCGTGACCAAGGCGTTTTTTTCTTATTTTTGACCAAAGCATCCTATTCATTAGTAGTTCCTTCATCTGAGATTTGTTCTTTTTCTCTGACAAAATGTGTCTTTAACTACTTTAATTGGCACACATTTGTTTATAGTATCTGTAAGTTTAATTCTAAAAAAAGAAAAAAGAAAAAACAAAAAACATTTCCTCAATATTTGGTTTACCCAAGTATTTCTCCCATTTGATGTCCAACTTTTATTTCTCAACTCTTTAAAGTATGTTCTCTTGTACAAGAATATTTTCTTTGTATTGCATGTGAAAGTAATGGTAGCATGATCACTTCATCCTAGGGAACTTTCTACTTCTATTTCCTCTACTATTTCTTCTTCCCTACTAAATATTAAGTCTGACACCCTCTTACCTCTCCTCTGTGGCTTGTGATTTATTACATATGATAATAGCAAATACAGTGTTTAGGAAGAAAGTCAAGTATAAGTACACATGGGAGAGGGTGGTGGATAGAAGGGTGGTAGATAGAGCATTAATGGATTATAGTGGTAACCAGGAGTATAGTAGGAAGAGTTAAGGGTGCCGGTTTAGTATGTGGCCTACCTTTTTGAAACTGGTTTCGTATGTATTTACCTAGTTGTATGTGGTCTACCCCATTTGAATATGTCCTACCTCAGGACAAATTTAAAACAATACTTTAAAAATGTTTTCATTTGAACCTAACCTCTCCTAACCTAACTTGTAGAGCTGGGTGCATTCCTTGGTGCATTGAATAGGTAGGCCACATACTGTACCAGAGAAAAAATGTTGTAGGCCACATACTAAACCAGCACTGAGTTAAGGATATACATATTCAAAGGGGAGAGAGTAGGGGAATATCAGATGATTTTTTGGTAGAAGGTAAGTTGAGAGTGGAGGATGGATGGAGAAAATGGAAAAAGACAGAAGGTAGGGAGGTGTTTAAAGTGAACTGCTTAAATGAGAAAGAAAGGGAGGAGTACAAAAAGAAACTGAGAGAGGAGTGGGAGGGAGTGAAGGATAGAGTAGAACTAGGAGTGGAGGAGGAAGTTGCAAGGTGTGCAAAGATGGTGTGTGAAAAAAGGAGGATGGGAGAAATAGAAGGAAGGGTAGTGAGTGGTGGGATGAGGAAACAAAGAAGGTTGTAGAAGAGAAGCGAGCTTTCACAGATTGGTTACAAATAGGACGAGATAATCATATGAGAGGTGCAAAGAAATGAGAAGACAAGTAAAGCATAAGATAAAGGAGGCAAAGAGGAGAGCAGATGTGAAATGAGGTAAGAGCAACAGAAAATT
Source organism: Oratosquilla oratoria (assembly GCF_046742065.1). Taxonomy (NCBI): domain Eukaryota; kingdom Metazoa; phylum Arthropoda; class Malacostraca; order Stomatopoda; family Squillidae; genus Oratosquilla; species Oratosquilla oratoria. The sequence continues at coordinate 23,639 of NW_027467488.1, forward strand.
TTGAAAGTAATAAAAAGATGTTTTGCAAAGAAATTAAAAGAGGAAGAGAAGGGAAATCAAATAGAGAGGAAAAGGTAAAATGTGCAGATGGAGAGATGATACTGGAAGAAAAGGCATTAAGAGGAAGATGGGTAGAGTATTTTAGAGAGTTGCTAAAGGTAAAGGAGGATAAGGAGGGAAAGGTGGATGCCGTGGTAAGTGCTAAGAAAATGACAGTGGTGAATGAAGAAAATGGAGGAGAAATAAGGAAAGAGGAGGTGAAGGCAGTTGTTAATATGACGAGAGGAGGTAAGGCACGTGGGTTACAAGGGTATCATGGAGAATGTCTAAAACAAAAAGGAGGTACAGTGATGGTGGACTGGGTGTTGACATTATTTAATGCTTGTTTAAGAGAGGGTATAGTGTCAGAGGACTGGAGGAGTGCCTGTATAGTTCCACTTTACAAGGGAAAAAGGGGACAAGTGTGAGTGTAGTAGTTTCAGAGGGATCAGTTTGTTAAGTGTAGTTGGGAAGGCTTATGGGAGGGTCTTGGTTGAGAGGCTTAGGAAAGGAAGAGAGAGAGAGTAATTAGTGAGGAACAGTGTGGGTTTAGGACAGGTAGGGGTTGAGTGGATCAGATTTTTGTGGTAAGAGATATGTGAGAAAGCTTTAGGATAAGGTAAGGATGTTTTTTTTGGGCTTATATGGATTTGGGAAAGGCTTATGACAGGGTAAACAGGAAGGAACTGTGGGAAATATTGCAGATACATGAGATAGGAGAAAAGCTTTTAAGGGCAGTCAAGAGTTTTTACGAGAGTAGCAGAACTTGTGTTAGAATCGGAAATAGGTCGGTGAGTGAGTGGTTTGAGGTAAAGGTGGGACTTTGTCAGGTATGTGTTCTGTCAGCTTGGCTGTTGAATTTATACATGGATAGGGTGGTGTGAGAGGTAAATGCAAGGGTAGTGGGCTGGGGATTGGAGATGGTTAAAGAAAATGGAGGAAAGTGGGAAGTAAGCCAGTTGTTGTTTGTTGATGGCACTGCAATTGTAGCAGGATCATAGGAGGGATCATAGGAGGAAGTTAGTTACAGAGTTTGGGAAGGTGTGCGAAAGAAGGAAGTTAAAGATAAATGTGGGTAAATATAAGGTACAGTAATGAGATGTACAAGGGAGAAATTGGCAGCAGACTAGAGGTGAGTATTAAGGGAGAGAGAATGGAGGAAGTGGATAGTTTTAGGTACTTGGGTGTGAATGTGGCAGGAAAGGGAGCAATGGAGGTGGAGATAGTATGTAGATTGAGAGAAGGAAGTAAATTCCTTGGGGGATTAAAAAGTGTGATGAGAAATAGACATTTTGGAATGGATGCTGAGAGGAGATTGTATGAAGGAGTGATTGTGCCAACAGCACTGTATGGGGCAGAAACATGGAACATAAGAGTAGCCTGAATGTGTTTGAGATGAGGTCTAGAAGTATGATAGGGTTACTAGGCTGGATAGAGTCAGAAACGAGGTTAGGAGGAGAACAGGGATGGAAAGGGAATTGGGAAGTAGGGTTGATGTAGGAGTATTGGGATGGTTTGGACACATGGAAAGAATGAGTGAAGAAAGATTAGTAAAAGAAGTGTGGAAGGCAGAGTGGAAGGAGTGAACATAAGAGAGCAACCAATGATGAGATGGGTGGATGGGGTAAAAGGGGGCATTGGGAAAGAGGGGAATGTCTGTTGAGGAAGGATGGGAGAAGACAGATGGCAGGGTTAAGTGGAGAATAGTTGTATTTACCTAATTGTAGTTTGCAATTGTACATGGATGAGGCTGTGATGCATGGAAGGGAGTGGGTAGGGGATGGGTGTGGGTGTGGGTGAGGAAGTATGTACAAATGATATTTTGATGCAGCCCAAAGGGAGAAGGGATGTCTCCCCATCTTCTCTTTTTCTACATGAGGGGACAGAGACGGGGGTCGCTAATTAAATGAAGCAGCCTTGCTGTGGAGGTGCTGTGTCTTGCTGCATTGCTTTTGACCCAGGGCAGTGGGCGAGATGCAGAGATGACCCATCATCCAGGAGGAACCAAGAAAAGAGCAAGGGAGGGGTGGTGAATGGAAGTGAAGTATGTGGGGATGAAGTGGATGGGAGTGGATTTATACCTTTGACTTTGGCCCACCTCCCTTGTGAGGGGGGAAAAGCCCCTGATATGTATGTACAGTATTTTGTGTTGATGTGTTATATCATTCTGGCTACAGAAATATGTGTCAATGCAATTTTTGTTGTTCAGAATGGCTGTTGTGGTTCACTATATGATTTGAATTATTTTTTGATGTAGCTTTTGTGTGCTTTGGCAAAAACTTATGCTATTGTATTTGTTGGTCAGTGGTTGACATAAGTTAACATCAAGGATAATGTGGATACAAATGAGATTGGGACGGAAGATAATGGGTATTTGTGAGTGGATGTGACCTTAGTTTTAATTCTTCCAGCTAATGGTCATTTGAGATAGATTTGATAGATTTAGCTGAAAACATTTGATATATTTATTTCAGTTTGATAATGCAATTGCCTCTGCAGCTGCAGATGACATCTCCAGCTGCAAAGGAGTGGCTGCAGAAGAGAAGAGAAGATGTTCAACCCTGGACACACTTTTTTAATACAAGCAAATTCAAGGTGAGTGAGAAATATTTTGTATAGAAAGACATTTTAAAAAAAATCATATATTACCTCTCTTATGTGTATTTACCCACAAGAAATGAGCTATGCTCATGGGGTCCTGTTATGTATGCATTTCCCTAACCATAGTATGTAGGAAAATAGCAACGCTTGTTGGGTCCCATCTCCTACTCTCCAATATGACATAATACCTATTCTCAAAACCATGTACAATTCCAACTAAATCTATATCCTTAATTTCAATATTCATATATTTTAATTCATGTTTGTCTGTCAGTCTTGTGTGCACAGCCTCCCAAGTAGTTCTGCCATATCATCTTTCTTCTCCCTGGTTCCATGTGGGTGGGGGTGGGGAGTTAGCTCCTCGATAGTTGGTATGCCTTATAAGAGTATTTCTACTGCAGTCCTTGGACCAACAATTCTGTTCAGGGTTTTAACAGGATGGAACATAGAGGAAGGGGGTGCTGAGGTAGCCATCAGACAAGAACACAACATAGCAAGTGGAAACTCTGTTGAGAGCCTGTGAAGGTGATCATGTTCCTCTACTGCTATTTTGTTATGATTAACACAAGGCAACAACAACTGGTAATGTGTTCCACTTGTTCTCTGCTTTGTTTAGGAAGCTGAACATTTTAAAAAGTTCTTTGACTATTTGATGTGTCTGTGATGACATGTATATATATCAAACGTTTTTCCCCCCTTACAAGGGAGGTAGCCAAAAACAAAGGCATAAAATCCACCCCCACCTATTCCATCCACACTTACTCCAGTCCCATTCACCCCCCCCCCTTCCTCCCTCTTATCTTGCCTCCTCCTGGATGACAGGTTATGCCTGCATCTCACCCACTGCCCTGGGTTAGAAGCAGTGTTGAAAGACACAGCACATCCACAGCAAGGCTGCTTCATTAAATCGGCAACCCCCTCCCCACTGAGCCCTCCTGCAGGAATGGAGAAGATGGGGAGAAATCCCTTCAGGCTGCATCAATTTATTTTTCACACATACTGTACTCCCTCACCCCCATCTCCCACCCACTCCCTTCCATGCATCACAGCATCATCCATACACAACCATTCTCCATTCAACCCCTATCTTCTGTCCTCTCCCATTCTTCCTCAACAGACATTCCCCTCTTTCCCAATGCCCCTTTCACCCCATCCATCCATCCATCTCATCCTTGGTTGCCCCTTCATGTTCACTCCTTCCACCTCTGCCTTCCACATCTCTGTTACTAATCTTTCTTCACTCATTCTTTCATTCCATGTGTCCAAACCAAAGGATTACAATGGAAGAGCATGCCGGCAGGAGAACTTTTGGTTCATGTGAAAAAAAATAAGTAGACAAACAGGTAGATAAAAGAATAGAATGAGTAAATAATGAAAAATTATAAACAAAAATAAAAATAGTTGATAAGAAATGAATAACAAAAAATAAACTGCTAATGATAACAAAATAGAAAAGCCAGGCATAACAGTATATTTCTTAGATGGTTATCTAAGTAAATCTTAAAACTTCAAACCGTACTACATTGCACTGCCTCTGCAGGAAGTTTGTCCCATTTATTTACTACACGGTTGGTGAAATTGTTTGTACCCACTTCCATATTAAATCATATTCCTGACAATTTGAGACCATTACGTCATGTCTTATTCGTATTCAGGGTGAAAATATAGTCACTCGTGATGGTAACTTCCTTTGAATCTTAAACATCTGTATCAAATCACCCCAGAGTCTTCTTTTTTATTGGGAAAAATAGATTCAATACTCTTTCATCAACCCTATCTCCCAACTCCCTCACACCACATATTCCCCTTGCTGAATCGCAACACAGGTTTAGGCCACTACACTCCACAAACATTCTTCTAATAAATCTCACACAAAGAATGTTAGATGGCATCAATTTAGATAGGTCCCATCACAGAACACTTCTTATAACATTAGACATTAGTAAAGCTTTTGATACTATCCCCCCTCCACAAACTAACAAAAATATATAACCCTCCTAAAATCAATAAAAGTGACATTTGCATACTTGGACAAAAACATGATATAAAAAATATTGGTTACATTGATAAGGCCTAGACTAGAATATGTGGTGACATTGTGGTCACCCAGTACCAAAAAGAATATAAAGAAAATAGAAAGAATCCAGAGAGCAGCAACAAAAATGGCACCTGCACTTGCAAACCTATCATATGAAGAGAGATTGGCTAAACTGGAGTTACCGACGCTGGAGCAAAGAAGAGAGAGAGGTGATCTACTGACCATCTATAGAATCATGAAAGGCACAGAGATACTCGATAGAGAGGACTTACTAAACTGGGACAAGAGAAACACAAGAGGACATGGAAAGAAAAAAAAACATAGCTACAGAAGAGAACTGAAGAAAAACAGTTTTCCACATAGAGTAGTGGACACTTGGAACAAACTGGACAATGAAATAGTATGTGCAAAAACCATTTATGAGTTTAAAAGCAAACTAGACACTGCAAGATGCATAGTTCCCCTTCCCGCAAAATAAAACTAGGTAAATACAGACATGCACAATAACACTAAAAGATGGTTGGCCAATTATCTGGCAGGCAAAAATGCTTATGTGTCATATAATGGCCAATCATCGCACACCAGAAACGTTAAGAATGGAGTACCACAGGACTCAGTTCTATTCCCCACACTCTTTAATCTATACATGCATGATATACCCACACCAGACACCTCAGAAATACAAATCTCTTCCTATGCAGACAACATGACAATCACAATAAAACAACCATACTTTGATACGCTCAACACATGGTTTATTACAGACTCAAAATAGCCCCAGCCAAATCTACAGCAACACTTCTCACCAACTGGACAAAAGAACACAAATACATTCCTCATCTCTATATCAACAACACTCTAATACCACACACACACACACACACACACCCCAAAAATTCTTGGTGTAACATATGATGCATCCGTGTCATTTAAACAGCATATCACAAACATAAAAAATAAATGCACACTTAGACTCAATGCACTTAAATCAATCACTGGAACAACATTTGGACAAAACAAAGAAACTAACACTACCTTATATAAACAATGCATACGCTTAGTGATGAACTATGCGAGTCCAGCATGGGCACCTAATCTCAGTGAGACACACCTCAACACCCTTCAGACCATATAAAACAAAGCATTAAAAGCAATTACAGGCTGCACATATACAACACCTATAGACCACCTACACTATGAAACAAAAGTCCTCAAAGCCAAAGATCACCTTGACATGAGAGGCACACAAACACTGCAGCCCCCACAAACACAACACACCCGCTACACTACATAGCAGAACACCCACACATTCCAAGAAAAAAAAACAACAACACCCAAATATCCATATCACATACAAATACCAGCATCCAGAAACATATTCATAATCATATCACTCACTGCTCCATTAATACAATAAAGGACAAGACATTGCTTCATGCCAGACCCCCTGATAGCCATCCCTCTGAATCCTCTCTCCCACGAAAGGAGGACAGAGTCCACCTTGCCAGGCTGTGATGCGGCCACCACCCAGCAGCCCTTCTAAGCTACTGGAAAAGACTGGATGACTGCATTGTGGACAACTGCCCTGGATCTAACACTTCATCCCATACTATTCAACACGTCATGGAAGATTGCATTATAGACAATCATGCACACAAACAAGACAACATGCACTCCATAGAGGATTTGTGGGAAAATCCCGTTCCGGCCGTGGCATTCCATGGGGAGACAGGATTGCCCGGACAGACAGTCTAGGGAACAACAACAACGACAACTCCCTTTCTACCCCATTCTCCTCCTCACCTCCTTGTTTCTCACTCTATCCAGCCTAGTAACCCATATCATTCTTCTCAGGCACCTCATCTCAAACACATTCAAACTCCTCTCTTCCTCTCTTATGTTCCATGTTTCTGCCCCATACAGTGCTCTCGGCACAATCACTCATTCATACAATCTCCTCTTAGCATCCATTCCCAAAAGTTTATTTCTCATTACTCTTTTCAATCCACCAAGGCATTTACTCGCTTCTCTCAATCTACATTCTACCTCCACCTCCACTTCTCCCTTTCACACCACATTCACACTCAAGTATCTAAAACTATCCACTTCCTCCAGTCTCTCTCCCTTAGTACTCATTTCCAGATTCTGCCACTTTCTCCCCTTGTACGTCTCATCACTTTACTTTTACCCACGTTCATTTTGAACTTCCTTCTTTTGCATGCCTTCCCAAACTCTGTCACTAACTTCCTCAATCCCTCCTCTGATCCTGCTACAAGCGCAGTGTCATCAGGAAACAACAACTGGCTTATCTCCCACTTTTCTCCATTTTCTTTAACCATCTCCAATCCCTGACCCACTACCCTTGCATTGACCTCTCACACCACCCCATTCATGTATAAATTGAACAGCCAGGGTGACATAACACATCCCTCACTCTCTCCATTTCTGATTTGAACACAAGCTCTACCACTCTCATAAAAACTCTTGACTGCTCTTAACTGTTTTCTTCCTACCCCGTTGTCATGTTCCATGATGTGTCACTGACATGAAGGGATGTGGGTATGGCACCATAACCCACACTCTAGCAAGAGCCATAGTGCTCGCCATTCTTAGTACATACATACATATTCCAAAGGCTTTTTCCCCCTTATAAGGGAGGTAGCAAAAAAACAAAGGCATAAAAACCACTCTCACCCATTCCATCCCTAACATACTCCACTCTCCTCCACCCTCTTCCCTCCCTCTTATCTTGGCATCTTCTAGTAAATTGATTATAATATTTAATCCATCAAAGTAGTAGGTTACCTTAGATTAAATAGATACATACATACATACATACATACATATACCAAAGGCTTTTCCCCCTTACACAGGGGGTAGTCACAAAAAAAAGGCATAGAAATCACTCCCACACATTTCATTTCCAATATATTCCACTACCCTCCACCCTCCTCCCTCCCTTCCATCTTGTCACCTCCTGGATGACGGGTCATCCCTGCATCCTGTCCACTGCCCTGGGTCAGAAGCAGTGTTGCAAGACACAGCACATCCACAGCAAGGCCGCTTCATAAATTCGGCGACCCCTCCTCTCCGTCCCCTCATGCAGAAAAGGAGAAGACGGGGAGAAATCCCTTTGGGCTGCATCAAATTTTTTCTCATACATACTTCCTCACCCCCATCCCCCACCAACTCCCCCTCATGCATCACAGCGTCATCTATACACAACCCTTCTCCATTCACCCCTATCTTCTGTCCCCTCCTGTCCTTCCTCTACAGACATTCCTCTCTTTTGTAAAGCCCCTTTCACCCCATCCATCCTAGGACGCCCCCCTCATATTCACTCCTTCCACCTCCGCCTTCCACACTTCTTTTACAAATCTCTCTTCACTCATTCTTTCCATGTATCCAAACCATCCTAATACTCTTTCATCAACCCTATCTCTCAGCTCCCTTTCCACCCCTGTTCTCCTCCTCATCTCCTCATTTGTCACTCTATCTAGCCTAGTAACCCCCATCATACTTCTCAGACATTTCATTTCAAACACATTCAAACTCCTTCTCTTCCTCTCTTATGTTCCATGTTTCTGCCCCATACAGTGCTGTTGGCACAATCACTCCTTCATACAATCTCCTCTTAGCATCCATTCCCAAATGTCTATTTCTCATTACACTTTTCAATCCACCAAGGCATTTACTCGCTTCTCTCAATCTACATTCTACCTCCACCCCCATTCCTCCCTTTCCTGTCACATTTGCACCCAAGTATCTGAAACTATCCACTTCTTCCACTTTCTCACCCTTAATGCTCACTTCCAGCATACTGTCACTCTCTCCCCTTGTACATCTCATCACCTTACTTTTGCCCACATTTATCTTCAGCTCTCTTCTTTCACACACCTTCTCAAACTCTGTCACTAACTTCCTCAATCTCTCCTCTGATCCTGCTACAAGTGCAGTGTTGTCAGCAAACAACAGGTGGCTCACCTCCCACTTTTCTCCATTTTCTTTAATCATCTCCAACCCTTGACCCACTACCCTTGCATTCACTTCTCGCACCACCCCATCCATGTAAAGATTGAACAGCCAGGGCGACAACACACCCCAGATGAAGTCCCACCTTTACCTCAAACCATTCACTCTCTCCATTTCTAATCCTAACGCAAGCTCTACTACTCTCATAAAAACTCTTGACTGCTCTTGACATACATATACCAAAGGCTTTTTCCCTCTTATAAGTGCTTAAATTAAATAATAAGATAAAACGAATTAGGTTTTTTCTTGTGATGAATGACTAGTTGCAGGAGATCTGCAAGCCAGTGGCGGAGGAGTACAAAATTGAAGCCTTCTCCCCTCGGAGGTCAGAGGGCATGTAAACAAGATGACACTATGAAGTAGTGTCCTCGTATATGTACGCACCTTTCCCCATTTGATTAGTTAGATAATGATTGAAATTTTATAAGCCTTCTGTACACACAAATAAAAAAGTAGAAAGATTGTGTGGAGCTGGGCATAGTGATAGAATAGGCTTCTGTAGGCACACATCGCCACCTGTCCTTGGCACTGATGTTGTGTGGTCATAGTATAAATTAAGATGCATGGGCATTGAATTTCTGACTCCCGCACTCATACTCTGTTCATACCCAACTCCGTTGTAAGTCAATATATTATTTTATTAGATAATGTTAATGAAATAAGTTTTGCACATAACCACTTTTACTATCCAAGTGAAGTTAAAAAAACTTATAAATAGGCTAAATATCACCCTGGCCATTGGATTGAAGGAACTGTTCAAATCACAGCCAAGATTCAATACATCAATTCAATACCTCCCTCAGTGCCTTCCTCTCTACCCTGTTGTAAGCCTTTTCCAAATCCATAAAAGCCCAAAAAACATCCATCTCACAAATCTGTCTTACCACAAAAATCTGATCCATGCAACCCCCACTTGTCCTAAACCCACACTGTTCCTCACCAATTACTCTTCTGTTCCTCCTAATCCTCTCAATGAAGACCCTCCCATAAGCCTTCCCAACTACACTTAACAAACTGATCCCTCTGAAACTACTACATTCACACATGTCCCCTTTTCCCTTGTAAAGTGGAACTATACAGGCACTCCTCCAGTCCTCTGGCACTCTACCCTCTCTTAAACAAGCATTAAATAGCGTCCACCATCACTGTACCTCCTTTTTGTTTTAGACATTCTCCATGACATCCATCCAACTCAGGTGCTTTACCTGCTCTCATCATCTTAACTTCCTTCACCTCATCTTTCCTTATTTCTCCTCTATTTTCCTCTCTCATCACTGTCCTTTTCTTAGCGCTACCCACTGCAACTACCTTTCCCTCCCTATCCTCCTTCACATTGAGCAACTCCCTAAAATACTTTGCAATCTTCTTCTTATTGCCATCTCTTCCATTATCATCTCTCCATCTGCACCTTTTACCTTTTCTTCTCTATTTGATTCACCTCCTCCTCCTCTTAATTTAGAATTTTTATTTTAATAAAAAAAAATAAAGCACATCTCTAGGCTGTTATAAACAGCCATATAAGGTTGTTTATCTTGGTAATTTTCATGTAATTAACTTATAAGTAAACACCATGTACTGTATTTACAAAATGTTTGTCAATTCATAAAGTACTGAATGATCTGGCAATTTTTGGAACATGTTGCTATTTGTACAGAATCAGTACAGATCGTTGTAGTTTAGATCTACAAGTTAGTACAGTTTCAGCCAGAAATGTGTGTGTGGTTGGTTGTTATGCTTTTCTAATGAGCCTCATAAAATATTTAAGTATTCAAATATAATCTATAACTGGATTAAAAAATGTGTCACCTTATTGTATTCTTTTTTTTACAGATTTATACAAATTACTCAGTGATATCTACATGTTGGCTATTAGGCCTTTTCAGCAAAATGCAATGGTTCGGCACTTGAAATACTGCCAAGACCCTACTACTAAAAACCTAAGTGCATAACAATCAATCTTAGAAAATTGACTGATGTGCTTATTGAAAAGTGTGATGGAAGATGGAAAAAAGACTCATTGCTGTGTGTGAACTGTTGGACACTAATAATGAACAACCCCACAATAATTAGAACCATTGAAAACTATGAGACTGAACAACATTTATTCAAATCATTTTCAAGCAGTGATTTGAGTAATATAATATCTTCAAATCAAGATCTGTACAGTGAATACCCAGTTGAAGAAAATCCTTTAACTTCAATTGAACCACTTCTAGCACTTCTGGACCAAACACCAGTCAAAAAAAAAGAGTAAAAAGAAAATTATTTGGGTTTGATCTGTATGGTATACAATTTTCCTTTATATAAGCATTCTAAATCAGTTTGCATTCTTAATCACTAGATATTTTTTATTTCAATGCCATTTTTGTTTAATTGGTAATTTTTTGCATAGCAATGTATGCATTTAATTGTTTAGCATTTCTGAAAATAAATGGATAACTCAAGTAATATTTTCTCTCTCTCTCTCTCTCTCTCTCTCTCTCTATATATATATATATATATATATATATATATATATATATATATATATATATATATATATATATATATATATACATATATATATATATATATATATATATATATATATATATATATATATATATATATATATATATATATATATATATATATATATATATATATATATATATATATATGTTTGTATACCGCGGGAGTAAATTTTCTCTTAGGCAGGCTTGGTTAAAAGCAACTGCAAATTCAGCACTGATCAATTTCTTCTTCAGAGTTTCCAACTTCCTGAAGGTATCCTTTATAGCAAAGGGTAAAGGAAAGAGAAGATTTCCTATTCCGGTCATTATTGACGTTTCGACTCTACCTGAGTCATTATCAAAATACAAAGATGGAACAAATGCAAGAGTTTATATATTACAAAGATACAGAAACATAGCTTGTGATTGGCTGGAAGGATGACCATTTTTGGTCCCCTCATGGTTGAGAGGGTGGGACAGTTTCCCACGTACGCTCATTGGCTGGCTTGTCCGCTCTCTCGAGCCCCGCTACGCCGGGAGTGTAGTGTGATGTTTTCTGTCCTGCCTCGGGGCTTGCTTCTCCTAAATGGCTTAATACTAGGTAGTATAGTAGGGGCGTCTTGGTGGGAATTCAGAGACGGCCTACTATCCGCAATATATAAAGCTTCAAGGTAGGCAAGGCGGTTCTTGTCGGACTCTCTCTGAATGATGACAGTGTTCTGCCGAATGACATCACCTGTGAGATGCTGGCCATGTTTCTCCAGGAAGTGACGTTTGGGACCTCCCTGAGTCAGATGATAGCTCAGGCGCCTGGAGAGTCTGGTAGTAGTCAACCCTATGTAAGCGTCGTAGGGCGTACAGTCCCTATTTGGGCAAGAAAATTTGTACACAAGGCAGGTACTTTCCATATCTCCAGGGCGTGGTGAGCTATCGTTCCTCATGATGAGGTCCTTTGTGCGGCTGTTCCTGTAGTACACTACCAGCTTTACACGGTCCACAGGGTTAGTAACATGAACATTCCTATTAATTATATTTCTCACACTCTTCTCTTCTTCGCGGTAAGCGGAAGACATGAAAGCTCTATAGAAGAGGCTGTGAGTGGTTCCTTCTTCAACCACGGCTTGTTGTCCCACGTACCATTTGTTTAGAACAGTACGCAGGACACGTTGGCAATCCTGATTGGAATGTCCATTGTTAACCAACATTTGTGTTGCTCGGTCGAACTCCTTCTGCGTAGACGTCCAGGAAGAGCAATGGGTAAGGGCTCTTCTGTAGAAGGAAGCAATGGTAGAGTCCTTGTACTGCTGCGGGCATTCACTTTCACCGCTCAGGCATAGTCCGGGGTTGGTAGGCTTGACATATACCTCGGTCTTCATATGGTCACCTTCTTGCGTGAGGAGGACGTCCAGGAAAGGCAGGGTACCATTTTCAGCTTCCTCTGTTGTGAACCGAAGTCCAGAGATCTCTTGAAGAAGCTGGCGTAGTTCCTCGCGTTCCTCACTGGTCCGGGTTCTCACGAAGATGTCGTCGATGTATCTACCATATGTCATCGGCTGCTGGATCCTGCTGAACGCCTCCTTCTCTACAGATCCCATGAAGAAGTTGGCGAAGAGGACGCCCAAAGGTGACCCCATAGAGACTCCTGAGCTATCATCTGACTCAGGGAGGTCCCAAACGTCACTTCCTGGAGAAACATGGCCAGCATCTCACAGGTGATGTCATTCGGCAGAACACTGTCATCATTCAGAGAGAGTCCGACAAGAACCGCCTTGCCTACCTTGAAGCTTTATATATTGCGGATAGTAGGCCGTCTCTGAATTCCCACCAAGACGCCCCTACTATACTACCTAGTATTAAGCCATTTAGGAGAAGCAAGCCCCGAGGCAGGACAGAAAATATCACACTACACTCCCGGCGTAGCGGGGCTCGAGAGAGCGGACAAGCCAGCCAATGAGCGTACGTGGGAAACTGTCCCACCCTCTCAACCATGAGGGGACCAAAAATGGTCATCCTTCCAGCCAATCACAAGCTGTGTTTCTGTATCTTTGTAATATATAAACTCTTGCATTTGTTCCATCTTTGTATTTTGATAATGACTCAGGTAGAGTCGAAACGTCAATAATGACCGGAATAGGAAATCTTCTCTTTCCTTTACCCTTTGCTATAAAGGATACCTTCAGGAAGTTGGAAACTCTGAAGAAGAAATTGATCAGTGCTGAATTTGCAGTTGCTTTTAACCAAGCCTGCCTAAGAGAAAATATATATATATATATATGTATATGTATATGCTAACCTAATTTATGTTTGATGCAATTATTATTTCGAAGTATGTGTTCCTGCTGTCATTATCTGCATTTCATGTATATTGATTCTTTGCCAAATAAACTTATAATTATTATTATTATCATCATCATCATCATCATCATCATCATCATTATTATATATGTGGAGAGAGAGAGGAAATATTCCTTATAATTTATCCATTTATTTTTAAAAATACTAAACAATTAAATCATGTATTGTAATGACAACTATGACATTATTTTGTATCAAGTTTTACTCTGTATATTAATGTAAATGTATGAATTTTTATTTCTTTTCAGAAGGGTTATCATTGAGCCAGAAGAAGTGCAAAGCTCATGGTAAGCTATCAGATGCCAGAAAAACATTTGAAGGAAAGCCTAGAGGTCAGTTATGGTGTTCATGTTAATAGCGAGGCAGAAAGTGAGGCTTCAAAACCTGAAACACAATCTGAGAAATTGAAAAAGTCATTCCTGGATAGCAAATAATCATAAACTGCATGTATTGACTCTCTCCCCATACTAAATTAAAGAAACCACTTTTTTTTTTTTTTTTTCAAACTACAACATATATGGTGAGAGAGAGCCATTTACTAAAATCAGAATTTGGAATCTTTCTAAAGATTCCAATCATGAGCAAAGGAAAAGTGGCATCAGAAGAGCACAAAGATTTAGTTTGAAGATTCTATAAGTCAGATGAGGTTAGTCATATGTGTCCTGGCCAAAAGGATTGTGTGAAAATCACCAGTGCTGAAGGTGCAAAAGCAGCTGGTTCTTGGGAATTTAAGAGAGATATTTGAACTACCTATATAAAAATGATAAAAAGTATATTAAAATAGGATTCTCCACATTTGGTAAATTACAGCCATCATGTTGTGTGCTTGCTGGTAGTGGTAGGACCTGTTCTCTCTGTGTCTGTACACATCATCAGAACCCAAAATTACAGTTGGCTGCATTGGGAAAATAAGGTCACTCATACAAAGACCATATGGATTATAGTGTCTGCAGTAAAGAAAAAGAAGCTTGCATGATGCAAATTTGCAAAGACTGCCCAAGAGAAGAAGGTGTTCTGAACTTTCTTGACTTGCTTAACAATGTTGAATCAGCTCCAAATGCAATATCTTGCAAGCAATGGGTGACCGTTGACTGTTGTACATTAGTAGACAAAGTAGAGCCACTTCATGAATACAGTATAAGCTCTTTTAACCGGCACGAGTGGGACCAAAGACGTGCCGGAAAGGGGAAATCCCGGTTACGAGAAGGAATATTAAAAAAATACATTTATTGCCTTTATTCATAGAATATTTAGATAAAATTCATTCAATGGCTTCACTTTTGTTGTTTATTTATTTACCAGTGTATTCATATTTATTCATCTTTATTTATTTTCATGAAATCACGTATGTCTCTTTGTTTAGAATGTTTGTCTCTGCATTAAAAATTTATTTTGAAGACAGTGAAGAGACATCACGTCGTGAGTCCCCATGTAGGTGCACTGCTCCGCAAACTTGATAAATGTTGCCAATCCTTTAGCAGTATCCTTCCACGTTACTCTTGGCTCTAGGTCATCTTCCTCTTCACTATCAGCCTCTGTTTCCTTACCATGCTTCTCCTCAATCACTGCCTGAATGATTTCATCGTCAGTTAGTGTGGGGGTGATAGCTTTGTCATTGTCGACCTCCATCCACTCCTGAAGAGCTTCATCAGTGACGCTAAGCTTAGCACTACCACGCATATCCTTCAATTCAGCCATCACTACCTTCCTTTGCTGTCGGTATGTGTTTGTGTTTGAGAGAGTTGCTAATAGACAGTCGCACGCTTAACATCAGGCGTCTTATTACAGTGGGCACTGGGCCTGACGGAGTGGCGGGATTTGTGGGAGATGGCGGGAAAGATGCGCTCTACCTCTGGCGGCGGCGGGAATGGCGCGGGAATTTAAAATTTTATTTTTTCGAATTTTTACATTTTTATACAAAATTGTTATTTCCTCATGAATAATATGCCAATTGTAAGATGGAGCCGGATACAAGAATAATGGATAAAAGAGCTTTTACTGTACTTACCATCACTAAGCAAGAAAATATCCTGCATGGTTTGTCATCATTTTGTTGCACAGCAGCAATCACAGTACTTAAAACAGTTGAAAGAAACAGTACACCTCTGAAGGAGGCAGTTATAGTAGGAGGTGATTTTTCAGAGGGTTATTCTTTCATTGCCCAAGATGCTGCTAAGGGATTTCACTGGGACAACTCACAATGTACAGTTCACCCTTTTGTCGCCTATTAATTATAGATCATCTGAAGACCAAGAACCTAACCTTTTCACTGACTGTTTCTTATCTCCATCACTAAAACACAACACTAATGGTTTACTCATTTATAGAATAGCTTATGGGCTATGTCAAATTCAAGTGCCCACAACTGAAAAAAGTTGTACTATTTTTCGGATGGATGAAGAAAATTTTGGTTTGTCTTGTGAATGGCATTTTTTTTTTTTTTTGGTACATCTCATGGCAAAGATGCATAAAATGATCACTTAAACCAATTAGATATTCAAGAAGATTTAGATAAATTACAGCAATGGTCTGAAAAGTGGTTAATGAAATTTAACACAAGTAAATGCAAGGTAATGCACATAGGTAAAAATAACAGTAAGGACGATTACAAATTATTTGGAAATTCATTAACAAAAGTGAATACCTGTAGTGAAAAATATCTCGGCATAATTATCATTAACGATCTCAAATCATACAAGTAGTGTATTTCAGCCTCTGAGAAAGCAAATAAGATTCTAGGACTGATTGAGTCCATCACTCATTAACAAGCTATATAAATCAATAGTTCGTCCACATTTGGAATATGCTATTTCTGTATGGTCACCGCATCTCATTAAAGACATTGACAGATTGGAAAAAGTACAATGGTGAGCCACAAAACTGATTCCAAATATAAAAAATAAATAATATGAAAGTCGAATGAAACACATGAATCTGTTTTCCCTAAAAAAGCATAGACTCAGAGGTGACTTGATACAGGTCCTTAAAATTCTAAAGGGAATTGACAACATCAAAAGTGACAAAATTTTCACACTGAATGAGAATCCGACAAGAAACAATGGTCTCAACCGGCCGGAAATAGATTTAATTTGGAAGTGGGTAGAAACAACTTTACCAACCGTGTAGTTAATGAATGGCATAAACTTCCTGCAGAGGCAGTGCAATGTAGTTCAGTTCGAAGCTTTAAGAATCATTTTGATAAACACCTAAGCAAGATGCTGTAATGATTATCATTTATTTTATATTATATGTTTATTTGTTTTGTTATCATTTGTCTGTTTATCATTATTTGGTTGATTCTCATTTATTATTAGTTATATGTCTATTATTATTTATTATTTACCTGTTTGTTTATTATTTAACTATACCTATGTATTTATCTACATATTTTATTTATTGTGCTCCGCCTTTGTAAATCTTTGTGATGGGATTGGCAGAACAGTGAAGGGAGCTACTGCTCGGGTCAGTTTGGAGAGAGGCAAATTCTTACACCAGAAAACTTGAACAAGACAATAAAAATGTTCATTGTAACCACGTCTGATTTGAAAGATGCAGAACAACTGATAGAACATCAATTCCACAACAGTGTGGCTATTCAGGGATCTCGGAAACATCATACATTTGTTCCTATAAACAAGGAGGAACTGAATATGGTGTGTCTCATTTCAAGTGGCATTGGAGAGAAGAAACGAATAAGAAAGGTCATATGACTAATGAACCTGCAATGGATGATACCATAAAATGTGTCAAACCAGGAGAGTATGTTAGCAAGTACATATCATTATCCACCAAATAAAGATTCATGTTCAGTGCCAGAACATCATATATTATCTGCCATGAGTTATCTCAGACTAAGAGGAGGCAGCCAAAATAACTATATTTTACTTCAGAAAGAAATTCACGAAAGTATTGAATATGCCAAAATTGTATCCAGCACAATTTTATGCTGACCTTATATTTGTTGTAATTGTTATGCTTGTGCAGTATATAATGCTTATGATTGTATGCAGTTTGTAAGTACATGGTGTTCACTTGTAAGTTTTTTATTGAAATAAATGTAATTAATTAGATAAAGGCCTAAGTATGAAAAATATGTACAGTTGACAGACAATATATAAATAAGGGGCTCACTTGTGTTAATTATATGAAAAATACCAGCATAATTTTTTTTTACTGATTGTAATAGCCAAAGCTTATGCCTTCATTTTCTCACACACACACATACATATATATATATGATTTTTTTCTTCTTTCAATTTTGATACCCCAGGGGTCAAATCATGACTTCAGATTTTTGCTAAAGTGGATTTTTATTTTTACTTTTCAACCTAGAGTTCAAAAACACTGATATTTGGATTCCTTGTCTGATTCTAAATATATATACATTTATGTAACTATGACTTTGATCAGCCTAGTTATTGGCCAAGTTATGACCTCAAAATATCTGAAGTCATATCTCCTGAACAGTTGTTTGGATTAACCTTAGAATTTCAGCAAAATCTGATAGGTGAGGGTGCTAGGCACTTGTTGATCTGACTGAGAATGCCCCAGAAGTGGAATTACCCGTACTCATTTTGACTTTGGCTGCCTCCCTTATAAGGGGGAGAATGCCCTTGGTATACAGTAAAAGCCCTCTTATCCAGCATTCAGGTATCCGGCAACTTCAAGTATACAGCATATTTTTTCTAAGCATTAAGATCTATACCCCAAAAGCTGTTGAAAACTCTCACACTTTACAATATCAGCGCGGGGACAAGATTGACAAAGTGTTGATGTACGAGCGGTTTTGCCTGAAAAGATCCGAAGGAGTATCAATGACAGGCCCCACCCATGCTGCAAGAAAAAGGATGCGACCTAGCAAAGAAGATGGGTGTAAGGGAAAGAAAGAGCGGCAAACAAGTACAGAGGATAGTGATAAACTGGAGTGATGAACTAGATGTTGGCGAGTGAGGTGGTTTTGTTTGTTTGTTCATGTGCCTTTTTATGTTAAGTTAAATGTTTATGTTATGTTAAATGTTGTTAATAGTGAATAAAATGAGTTGATTGTAGACATAGTGCTTTTGTGACCCTTCACTTCTTTTAGTAACCCCTTCAGAAAAGTACAGAGAAAGTTAGTGTATAGTGATGAACTGTATGTTGTTGTTGTTGTTGTTGTCGTTCCCCAGACTGTCTGTCCGAGCAGTCCCATCTCCCCAAGGAATGCTACAACCGAAACTGGGTTTTCCCACAAATCCTTTATAGAGTGTATGTTGTGTTGTTTGCGTGCATGATTGTGTATAATGCAGTCTTCCATTATGTGTTGTATGGTATGGGGTGAAGTGTTACATCCTGGGCAGCTGTATGTTGGCGAGTGAGGTGGTGACGCCGCAATCATGTGATGCTTTGTTTATGTTGCGGTATGTGATACTATATGTTAACTGACATTAATAGTGAGTTAAGGGGGCAATTGTAGACATATTTCTGTACCCCTTCAAGTATCCGGAATTTTCAAGTATCCGGCATGCCTTTGGCCCCAGTGATGCCAGATAAGAGAGCTTTTACTGTACATGTATGTATACATTTGTACGTATGTGCATTTATGGTTTTTCATTAAACATCTTATTATCTGTATGGTCTGTTTTTACCTTGGCCCATTTTCGAGATTCATAGAATACTGCATTTAGCTACAGGAAGACCCAAAAGGCCCTTTCCCCTCCTTGTTCAGTAATTGCAAGGGTGGCTGCTGAGTCAAAAGATACACCCATCCCACTCCCTTCAAAAAGACATTGTCCCTTCCATATAAGCTCCTCATTGTTACCTGACAAATTTTTTTTTCATTTGAATACTATCTAATTACTGTTCTGTATGTTGAATACTAAAACTTTTTTTTTTTTTGCAGTGCTAGATCTCTACTTTAAATTGGTTTAGCTGCTGCTTTGGGTGGATGCCATATTATATCCATGAAGAATGAAGAATGCTGAGAAAATTTTGGTTATTGGTGGCCATGAAGTTGTCCCCCTTGTGTATGCCATTATGGGAATCGTGTCCCTTCCCATTTTCTAGTGGGCTGGAGCTGGGGTCATCCTCTTGTGGGTTCTTGGTAAGATGGAAAGGAATTTGACATTTTAGTATTCATTAACTAAAGAAATGTATGTAGATATCATTTACAGGATTAAGCTTCTCTCTCTTCTTGAATTTATAGCTTTAACCATATAGTGTCGCTCTACCTGTTTCATAGATTTTGATGTAACTACTAACTTAAGTAACTTGAATCATTTAATGCATGGTTTTGATAAAGCACATGTACAGAGTGTAAACTGCATAAATCCAATTCTTAATCCTAACTTAATAGTAAAGACTAAACCTAACTCAGTCTCTATAATAATTGATACATGGAATGCGGGAAACGGCTAAAAGAATATTCCTTTTTTTTTTTTTTTTTTTTTTTTTTTTTTTTTTTTTTTTTTTTGAAAGCCATGTCTGTTTTGTTCCATAAAGGATTTTTTTTTTCTCTGCATCAACTCAAGGAATCCAAGTCACGTGGTTCCAGTGGGAGGGAGCAAAATTGATCAGCTTTGCTTCGTAGTGTCAGAAGAGATGAAGACATTCTAATTTTTTTTCGTTGAAGTTTCGCTATGTCCAAATTTGACTCGTGTGATTGTGATTTTGACAATAAATCATCTAAACACGAGTCAAAGTCATAGCTGTTATTGTCAAAAAGCATAAAGATGTATTGTTATGTGTTTACATGTCAAAATACATCAAAAAAATTCTTTATCAATTAATCATTTGGCAATAAATTGCTATAAAGCGTGAGTAAATCTGTCCGCCAATTTTTCTAATGTATAAGCGGGTAAAATTGACAGAGTCCACGGATGCCTGGACGATTTACTCCCATATTACTCTCACTTAATTTATTTTGTGGAAACATTGCTGTTTCAAAATATATATTTATATATATATATATATATATATATATATATATATTTTTTAGTTTAATTTTATATAAGAAATACAAAAATAAAACATAGAATTAATATAATTTGCTCTAATATTTACTGCCATCTTAAAAGTTTGTCAGATTTGATCACCTCTGCACACTATATTTTTGAAACGTGTTCTGGCAGTATTGTAGGTTTACACTACCACAACATATTCCTAGCCACCTCAATCCCTACAGTTGTGATGCTATGTGCTAAAGCCTTGATTATTTGGTAGTGGTATCTCGTATAGCACATAATATGCTGCATGGCCCTATGCAACCACCAGAACAATGAATAATAATAGGTGAATTACTGAATTGGCATCATCATCGGCAAAATATTGCCGATGCCGAATCCCTTTCTATAAAAATGCAGATTTTCGCATATGCTGATTCACCAAAAAAGTGACTATTCTTGCCTATGCCGATTAATCAGCACACCCCTAGATGTATGTAGCAGTATCAGCTGATGAGTAAAGAAAATCAATATCTGTGTATTGCTGCAACAGAAATAATTTATGTCTACAGGAGTATTAGCTGAAGTAATTTTTTTCTTTTTTATCAAACAGGAGCCAGCTTCTGTATTATCATGCTTCATGCATCATTGTACAACATAGAAAGTATTTTAGGTTCCAAGGATGAACCATTTAAACTGCAATTGGAACAGGTATGTATGCATCCCTTCACTCACATTATAGCCAGTTCATCTTTTGTAATTAAACAGAATGAATAGAGAGAAGAAGAAAAAAGTATCTAATGCTAGATTATTCTCCCCAGGTTTGAGGCATTCAGGAATCCTTTTCACCACATTTGATAAACTCAAGAGAGTTGGTGCATCACATCTCAGTTTGACTGGATGGGGTGGTGTGAGAGGTAAATGCAAGGGTGGTGGGTCAGGGATTGGAGATGGTTAAAGAAAATGGAGAAAAGTGGGTGGTGAGCCAGCTGTTGTTTCTTGATGACACTGCGCTTGTAGTAGAATCAGAGGAGTAATTGAGGAAGTTGGTGACAGTTTGGTAGAGTGTGTGAAAGAAGAAAACTGAAGATAAATGTGGGTAAAAGTAAGGTGATGAGATGTACTAGTGGTGAAAGTGGCAGTAGACTGGAAGTGAGCATTAAGGGAGAGCGACTGGAGGAATTGGATAGTTTTAGATACTTGGGTGCGAATATGGCAGGAAAGGGTGGAGTGGAGGTGGAGGTAGAATGTAGATTAAGAGAAGCAAGTAAATGCCTTGGTGGATTAAAAAGTGTAATGAGGAATAGACATTTGGGAATGGATACTAAGAGGAGATTGTATGAAGGAGTGATTCTGCCAACAGCACTGTATGGGGCAGAAACATGGAACATAGAGAGGAAGAGAGAAGGAGTTTGAATGTGTTTGAGATGAGGTGTCTCAGAAGTATGATAGGGGTTATTAGTCTGGATAGAGTGAGAAATGAGGAGGCGAGGAGGAGAACAGGGGTGGTAAGGGAGTTGGGAGATAGGGTTGATGAAAGAGTATTAGGATGGTTTGGACACATGGAAAGAATGAGTAAAGAAAGACTAGTAAAAGATGTACGGAAGGCAGATGTGGAGGGAGTGAATGTGAGGGGGCGACCTAGGATGAGATGGATGGATGGGGTGAGAGGGGCTTTGGGGAAGAGGGAAATGTCTGTTGAGGAAGGATGGGAGAGGACAGAAGACAGGGGTGAATGGAGAAGGGTTGTATATGGATGATTTTGTGATGCATGAGGTGGAATGGGTGGAGGGATGGGGGGTGAGGTAGTATGTGTGAGAAAAATTTGACGCAGCCCGAAGGGATTTCTCCCCATCTCCTTTTCTGCATGGGGGGGTGGGGGGGGGGCTTGCCGATTTAATGAAGTGGCCTTACTGTGGATATGCTGTGTCTTGCGACACTGCCTCTGACCCAGAGCAGTGGACAGGATGCAGGGAAGACCCATCATCCAGGAGGTGCCAAGATAAGAGGGAGGGTAGAGGGTGGAGGGGAGTGGAGTGTATTTTGGGTTGGAATGGGTGGGAATGGTTTTTATGCCTTTTTCTTTTTGGCTACCTTCCTTGTAAGGGGGGAAAAAGCCTTTGGTGTATGTATGTATGCACAAGGGATAGCCAAAGTCAAAGGCATAAATCCACTCCCACCCATTTCATCCCCACATGCTCCACTCCCATTCACAACCCCTCCCTCCCTCCCTTCCTCTTTTCTTGGCTCCTCATGGATGATGGGTCATCCCTGCATCTCACCCACTACCCTGGGTCAGAAACAATGTAGCAAGACACAGCACATCCACAGTAGGGCCACTTTATTTAATCGGCAACACCCCCTCATCCAGGAAAAGAGGAGACGGGGGGGGAAAATCCCTTTTGGCTGCATCAAGATATCATTCACACATATTCCCTCACCCCCACCCACTCCTTTCCATGCATCGCAGCATCATCCATACACAGCCATTCTCTACTCACCCCTGTCTTCTGTCTTCTACCTTCCTTCCCCATCAGACATTCCCCTCTTTCCCAATGCTCCTTTTACCCCATCCATCTTATCATCCTTGGTCATCCCTTCATGTTCACTCATTTCACACCTCTTTTACTAATCTTTCTTCACTCATTCTTTCCATGTGTCCAACAAACCATCCCAACACTCTTTCATCCACCCCATCTCTCCTTGTTTCTCACTCTATCCAGCCTTGTCACCCCTACCATATTTCTCACGTGTTTCATCTCAAAACACATTTAAATTCTTCCTCTCTTGTGTTCCATGTTCCTGCCCCATACAATGTTGTCAGCAAAATCACCCCTTCATACAATCTCCTCTTAGTATCCATTCCCATACGTCTATTCAGGTAGCAAGCAGTACATTGCCAAAAACATATCCCTTCATGAAAATCTTCATGCAAGAGACCTATCCTACACTGACTGATGAGTGGTCACAGATGCAGATATATTCAACTGTGAATAATTTTTTGATGCTCCACCTCCATTTCATGTTGACACATGCAAAAGACAAAAAATCAAAATTCAGCGTATGCCAGCATTTGAGCTAAACACTGGGCTAACAATGGGAGTAAGTAGGCATCACAATTTATCCTGGTAGATGGCTCCACTGTACCATCAGTCTTAGTAAACACAAAATGGCGTCCTATGAAAATTGGACAGTTCAGCGTTTAAAAGTTGAATTGGCAACAAGAGGAGCACTTGTCTCAGGGAGGAAGAGAATTTGATTGAAAGGTAAGATATCGTACTTACTTTCAACACGATTTCAAGTAACAATAGTCCTTTGTTATTGTGTAAATATCCATTTTATTGGTCGAAGTGTTCACCTTAACGTCTAACGAAGCAAACAAATCTTGTACTCTAATACCACGGTCTGCCTTAATACTGTCCCCAGATTCAAAGATATGTCCTTGTATCAAACAAGATCTTTCGATTATCTGTCTGTCAGATGCGCTTCCACTGTAGCTATCACTCATAATATAAGAAATTAGTCCACCTGGAGTGCAGCCGATCATTGTCTTCAATGTGTTGCAATTTTCATAATTCGAAAAAGTTGCACTTTGTGCATTAACATTACTGGGTTTTTGAATTGGCACCTCTGTTGCATTCAAAACTACTCTTGTTGATGGAAATTGTTTTTTGAAGTTCACTGGCATTAAGTCCAGCACTGTGTTTCTGGCCAAAAATTGATTTCTTGAAGTTGGAAGAACATAAAATTAATCCATACATTCACAACTTTTGACGGATAAGTTTGATTCTGAACAAAATAGATAATTCAATATCATCTTTGGCCTGTCTCAACTTGATTATAGTTAAAAACAACTGATCTTCCGCTAATAATAAATCATAGTCCATTCCATCAAGATTATTGACAGCTGGACCAAGCACAGAGAATATTAAGAAAAAATGTGCAAAGTCATTAAATCCTGTATAATACCGAATAGCCTTATTGTCATTTTTAAACCGGAAGATTCTAGCATTCATAGAATTTAGTATCTCACATTGGATACCGTGGTCCTGGACCGATTACTCTCCGTCAGCGTCACTTTGTAGAATCTCATTTTCCCTTTCAGCTGACACTACCTCTTCGTTGCCAACATCTTGAATATCTGGTTCATTTTGAAATAAACGTCTCCTCTAAGCTACCCTTTCTGCTCTTTCTGTATTTAGTGTTGAGGTGAACGTGGATGGTGTTGTATCAAAATCAAAAATAGATGGAACTGCACCAGCTCTTACGAGAACCTGAAATTAAAGCAAAGAAAAATTGAGTTCTTTGTTTATCTTAGGAAGCAATAGAGTAAGGTTAGGGTAAGTGGTAAGGTCAGGGTTTGAGTTTGGGAGTCATAAAAGAACTTTGGGGAAAAAAAAAGTGGCCATTAATTTTTTACATACTGTAAGTGACATCACAATAAAAGTGTGTTGAAAAACCTATGTAACTGCAGACATATCCTAATTTAAATAGTAAACCTTTAAAATCATAATTACCTTCCTGAGAATATATACAATGACAGGTACATGGGTTAAAAAATAATGGCTGCTCCCCATAACAAAATTCTCACTACTACACACACTTGACATGATGACACAGCATGGGGAATGGGTTATCTTGCTGAATTGATAAAAAAGAATAGTGCCTGTTATTTTTCTTTATAAATGGCAACAAAGTTGAATATCACTTACTTAAAAGACCAGCAGGCATGTAGTCATCTGCAGTAAAAAAAAAAATTCACAGACAACACTATATTTCCTTGGAATCCATGGCTTATTTGTACCTGGTTCAAGGCGTTTTATCGCTATTCTCCACTTCATATTCATCCTCTTATCTGACGGAAACTTGTGTCCACCCTTATGTGCTGAACACACTGGAACAGAGCAATTCTGAGGCATTTTAAAGTTAGTTTTATCATGTTTGGAAACAAGACTGTAAAACAGGAAGTGAACTTCACGACTCATCACACAGTGCTGCCATTTGGTGAGGTAATGCATGCTTACTCCCATTCATGGATTAAGCTGTTATTAGACAACATCCAACATATGTTAAAGCAACTTGGTGCCTCCCCCCCAACACACATAAAGAATAGGTCTTGAAAAAAATAACAATGCATAATGTACTTGCTAATTGTTACTGACCCCATCTCCCAACTCCTTTTCCACCCCACTCTCTTCATCTCCTCGTTTCTCATTCTATCCAGCCTAGTAACCCCTATCATACTTCTCAGGCACCTCATCTCAAACACAGAATTATGAAAGGGTGGAACTTCTCGATAGAGATGACTTGTTAAAGTGGGACAGAAGAGAAACAAGAGGACATGAAAAGAAACTAAAGAAGGACAGTTACAGAAGAGACCTGAAAAAGAATAGCTTCCCACATAGAGTGATTGATGTCTGGAACAAACTAAATGGAGAAACAGTGAGTGCCAAAACTATACACGATTTTAAGAATAAACTGGATGCGGAGAAATACGAAAACGGGTCACTACAAGCACAGCTCTCATCCCGTAAAATACAACTAGGCAAATACAAACTCCTCTCTTATGTTGCATGTTTCAAGCCCATACAGTACTGTAAAACTAAGAATATTTGGAGTAAAAGAAACACTTTATTGAAGATGCTACATACAGTATATTACAAAGTTATAGAACAACTGATGAATTGATTTATCCACTGGTGTCCTCCTTCTTCAGCTGCTCACACAGTTCAAGCAGCTGAGTTGTTCCTGTAACTTCTGGAGGAGCTGCAGATAATTCTTTCTGCAAACAGAATTTTTTTAAGAATTTTGCTCGAGAGTTTTGTCATAACAAATGAAATCTTAAAGAAATGGGGAATGGATGAAACAGTTCAAATATGACAAGACTGGGACAAATCAGAGTAGTAAATTACATATGAGCAGAAACAGCTATGCAAGTTTTAGCAATAAAAATACAAACTATGGCTCTGTACAAAAAAAAAAAAAAAAAAAATTACCTTGCAATAATGACTACTATTAGTACCAATACTATCAGACAAGAACCTTTGAGTGACTTATGGGATGAACCAATGAACATGACTAGCTTCCAAAGAGAGAACCAGGAACACATTGACAGATTGCACTATTAACCTCTTCCATACAAGTTGAATAGTCATGCACAGCTGCCTGACTGATATACGATGATGCATCACAATACACTCATTATGAAATATAAAGTTATGACTGTAATACTTGTTCTCTTCTACCCTGAATGTGGATAACCACAGAAAACAAGATCAAGTCTGTCCACAGAATACATGGGGTCACTCAGTTACAACTACAAAATAGATATAATCAGGACCCTGACACCAGTATCCTCATATACATGATCATGCCTCATGATGCCAACACCAGTGTCATCGTTTACTAACTGTTGATCCCGTTAACACTCTTATCCAAGGAAACACATTGGTATTTTATACATAAGAGGCTCCCAAGTACATTCCATTTGAATGGAGTTTGCACTGAAGTTAGACAAGAATATATCTTACCCAAACCCTGTATGAGTGTCTTAAATTATTCTGTGCAAATCTTCCAAGTCCACCATGGTCAACATTTCCAAACAAGTCATTACTTTCACATGACAATTATCATCATCTGGCAATCAAAATATGTTCTCAAGAACTACCTTTAACCATTACCTGCATCACTTTACCAGAAACCTGTTATTACTGCAGCTAGGAAAGTGACTGTGTTGACCGCTGGCTGTTGATGCGTCCATGGTGTCCAGGGTCCCCTCTATTGATGGGAAGTCTGTGTGTTGATATTTGTGGAGACACTCCACTGGGTACCCTGATCGCCCACGCATGCATGTACTCGACCCTTTTGCAACTAGCTCCTCCCCATTCAGGTCATGGGTGTTTATGTACCTACTCCTCTCCTCCATTTACTGAAACCATAGATCTAAATAGTAATATGCCATGAGTAGAAAAAAAAATAGATAATGACAATGATAATAAATCCATAAACAAATTGTTAAGATTATATATTTTAGATACATTTTCTTTAAAATTACATCTCAGTCATAATCAAATTGTAAATTGATTTCTTGGTTTGCTCAATTACTATGCTGCAGGACATGTGGGGTGCAGGACAATGTTCCCTCTAAACTGTGTGCACATGCATGCACACACGTTTTACAAATAGTACACAAAGGGAAAATGTGTGCACACAAGGTTTTCAAGATGAAATTGAAATTTTCTAATTAAAGAAACTAATTGTATAATTTCATAATAAAACAAAAGAAATGTGATTTTGAGAATTTGTCAATTTCATAAAATCACATGTCTTGAGATCCTTTGTATTGTGTTCTGCAGTCAGTATGGTGACCCAAATAAGTACACATATACTTTGCAAAAAGGGCAAAATTTTCATGCAACCAAATTTCTGTGCTCACTCACAGCAAAAAATTAAGAGGGAACATTGGTGTGGGGGCAGGGTTTTAGAAGTGAATTCTCTGCAAATGTCATTAAATATAAAATCTTTAATTCAGGCAAACACCAGACAATTTTATTAAGCTAAGAAGAAGTCCAGCTCTTCAAAGGGAAGAAAATGACATTTTTCAATAATGCAGGTAACAGTGTTTTTGTTACAAGGGATTAGGGGGAGAGCTGTTACTGTACCAGGAGTATGAGGGTCTTAGGTTTGCCACTGCTACAGGCGTGGGGCCCTCATGCTTTACAAAGTTCCTGAGTTTAAGCTCCAATGTAAAAGAGGCTACTACCTGTTGCAAAAGTCAAACTTACAGTACTCTGCTTTGATGCAAGGTGATCGATCGATGCCTCCGAGGTTTTAGGTACACCACCATGCCAGGGTTGTTGTTGGGAAAGTTGATCAAATCCTTCTCGCTATAATCTCTGCAATAAAACAAAAAATGTCTGCAGTGGATAATATAAAGAAAAATGGGATCACATGAAGAATTATCACCCCAGTCTTCGACAGGGTGACAATTCTTCATGTGGGCCATCCTGGGTTTACGATTCTTCGGTTGTAAAGTTGATAACAATAAGCATAACCCTCATTCAACCTAACCTAACGAAATTTTTATTCCACTGTTGATATTTGGCATACTGGGGTGACAATTCTTCATGTGCCCCCAAAAATGTAACATTTGCAAAACTTGGTTGTCCATATTAGATGGAGGCTGACTGGATGCCTCATGACCATGGGTCTTCTGCAAGAGAGACCAGGGCCAATGGACTAATTGATTGATCTCAATTATAGATGAAACTAGAAAAAAAAGTGCTGTTGTTTTTATAAAAAATATGTTTTTATAAAAAAAAATCTTGACAAAAAATGTTTTTTTTTGTTTTGTTTTGTTTTTTTAAGCACGTGCCACTTATCCACCACTACTACAACCACAGCCATCACCCAGCAGGGATTCTACTGCTTCAAGCAACATCCCTACTTTCCAGCTTGAGTCAGATGATTCAGAAAGAGAATATTCTGAGGGCTCAATTGATGAACCACCCAGCTCCAGCAGCGGGCCGGCCCCAGATTTCCCCAGCTGATATAGAGGAGCCTGAAGAGGAACAGCAGGAACCGCAGGACTTGGATTGATGGAGTCAGAAGTTCAGAGTGAGCCTGAACTATCTATATCTACAATGTCTGAGTCTGATGCTGCCTCTTCCTAGGGAACTTCCCTGCCCCCTCCAGGGGATGGCCATGACAGATGGAAGGCTCCATTTGCTCCTATCCTTCCTTCCTTGCTGCACTCTCTTCTTGCTTTTTCCTTCCAGGCCCATAGACCATGATTAATTTGTGCATACCTTATTAACCATTCATGACAAGGACATTTGGAATGTTTAATCTTTGAAGATTATACTAAGAGCAAATTTTGTAAGGTAGCCATATTGGCCCATATGCAGTATCTACACTTGTTGTTGCAGCATCTGAGTCCTGACTAAAAAGGTCAATTACTGTGTCTGATGTCTCTTTGGATAAGGTAGATACGCATATGTGGAGGGATGAATCAAGTACTTACACCTGTTTTCATATACTTGATATTTAATGTCTGAACAAATTTGGACATTTAAAAAGAATAGTATATATTTTTTTTAGATAAAACTTGCTATTTAAAAAGAAACGTTTTTTATGCATCACTAATCTCAATACAATGTACACATGACGCCCATCAATGTGGAATTTATAAGAGTAATTTCAAAACAATGAACGAAAAAGGTAATAACCATTGGAAGGGGCCAAAATAATTGTCAACACCCCTAAACAAACAAAAATCATTTAAAAGAAATTATTTTCTACACAAAATGTGGAACTGTTACATCTAAGAGTATGCCAAAGATAAGAATATGTGAACCTGCAGTTGTGGAACAGCATGTGTTGGGGGTGGGGGGAGGGAGGGGTGTGTGTCACCTTTACATGCAGCCTTTGATTTAATTTAATTATTATTCTTAACATTTGTAAGCAGAACAAAACTGAGATGGCCTGCAGGGCATGTGACACGTATGGAGGACCATAGAACTCCAAAAACGAGTTGTGATGGGTAGAATGCCTGGAAAGAAGAATAATATTTAACATATCCATCACTATGTAATGAATTAGTCAAAACTTACAAGAATGTTAAAATGGATCTTGTATCATTACTTTTCATTCATTCGACAAACATGTTTGTCAAACATTCCCACGGTCAAACATCACTTCAAACACGTTTGACATTCACACGGTCAATTGTCACTTCAAACACGTTTGACTAAACGTATCGACGTGAAATGTTTGTGTACAAATCGACATGTCGAAGGGAGATATTCACGTATAAAGGACCATTCACACGGTCAAACATAATTTCAAACACGTATGACAAACCGTTTGACAACCATTCACACGGTCAAACATCACTTCATACACGTTTGACAAACATGTTTGCCCGCAAATAATCAACGACGTTGCTATATGAAGGATATCTTTCTACAATTTTTTTTTTTTTTTATCCGTTCAGAAGAGTCACGATATTTCTTTCTTTGTAATCGAGATGAAGTACCAGCCAAGTATTGATCGACTTTGACTTCATTATAGTTTTGTTCTTTCTTCAGGCGGTCGAAAAACTTCCAAATATTAGGGTGGTGTCCAGCAACCTGCGTCTCAAATGTCCTATGCCATAGTTTTAAGTACTAATTTGTCATTTTTAATAGTTCTGTCATCAAAGAATATGAACTATTCTTGATAAATACAAAAAGAAATTCTACCTTGTTTTTGTAGTATCCTAAATAAAGGCTATAAAAGTAACTATTTCATTATCAAAGGTAAAATGTGCTAAATCAAGGAACAAAAATATAATGAAGTCAAAGTCGATCAATACTTGCCCGGCACTTCATTTCATCCACAAAGGAATAACGTGACTCTTTAGAACGGATAAAAAAAACATTTAGAAAGATATCCTTCATATAGCAACGTCGTTGATTATTTGCGGGCAATAGCCCATAACCTAGCTTGTTAATTTTAAGTAAACCAATTTATAGTTCTAAGTTTAATTTAAACTAATTTGTCATTTTCAATGGTTCTGTCATTGAAGAATTTTAACTATTCTTGATAAATAGTACGAAAAGAAATTCTTCATCCTAAATAAAGGTTATGAAAGTAATTATTTCATTATCAAAGGTAAAAGTATACTAAATAAAGGATGAAAACACAATCTAGTTATATATTTCAAATTAGAATATTTTTATTTTTCCAATGAATTGTGTATATCGATGAATTGAGCGTGTCGATGAATTGTTGTCGGTGAATTCGTCATATCCCAAAATACATATTTACAAAGGATTAGAAAGGCGGACCATGCCGACAGGAGACCTTTTGATCCATATCTAGGTCGGATGAAAAAAAAAATATATATATATATATTAATAATAAGATAATAAGAACTATGATAATGTAAATAACAAGATACATAAATAAATGCATAGGTATAGTTAAAATAATAAACAAATATTATTTTCATTATTTCATATTTCTTATCGTTAAGGGAATCTTCATTACAAATAATTTGATCTTTTAATAATTGTCGTCAAACTTGCGTAGCATCTAGGTGCAGACTTGCAAATCCAATATGGCTGACCTCCAGGAGGGCTATCAATCACACTGGGCTATTTTTCCTCCGACATCCTACCTCCAACCTCTATTTGAATATAGAAACCTAGACATCCCTAAGAACAATTCAACAGTATGTCTAACATCCGTATCTAGGTTTACACTATCTCTAAGTTCATCATTCATCTTTGCTAGATGTAACGGAAATATTATTTGAATATTTGAAAATTTTGGATTTTGTAACCGAAGTCGTTTTTGACTCGAACGAGCTCTCGACGGTCGTCGGCGCCCAGTGGGATAAGAACATAAGAACGAAGGAGATTGCAAGAGACCATGTGGCCTACACTAGGCAGTTCCATGTCTATTACCACCTGTCATCCCTAGTTGTCTAACCGTTTCTTAAAACAACTTAATCTAAGTTTGTCCAGTTTAAATCCATTACTGCGAGTCCTGACCTGTTGTCTTGATATGATGACCTTGCCTGTGTCGAATCCATGACAGAGTCCCTTAAGGTCATAATCCCATTGGTAAAAATCCCACGCCATTTAACCTAGGTCTATATTCATTAATAGATTTACCAAATGAAATTATACTTTAACAAATAGTGTTTATATACTATCAACATCCTGGAATATTATGTGTGGGATTATGATAGTGACTATGGCATTTTGATTCGTGGGATTTTGATATATGGTTACAAAATTTAATTTTTCAAATCTCCAAACAACAAATTATCTTTCCGTCATATGCTGTTGAATATGTCCTTAGAGACGTCTGGATGTCTGCTATTGTGTTTGCGAATTTTGATGATTAACATTATATCATCTTGATACTTGGTATCTTTATAATTACTTTTGTCGATTAATTTGCAATATTAGGTTCTTTAAGGAAGAAGGAATCAAATGAAGACATTGTATTTAATGTAGATATTTTGCAGTACACGGAATGCGCCAAAAAGGGTGAGTTTGGACAAGAAATATTTACATTTTGGTGGAAATATGTTGTTGTCAGAAATATAATCTATGCTTAATCGTACAGCTGCTCATGCATAGATGACAAAAAGAAAAAGAAAAACACAAATTTTTAGATTCTCACATTGTGAAAGACGTCATTAATCCCACAATGCACCGCGCTCCATTGCCGTCATTATTTTCGTGACGTCGATAGAAAACGCTATTTTTGTATATATATATATATATATATATATATATATATATATATATATGTATATATATATATATATATATATATATATATATATATATATATATATATATATATATGGGTGGAGGAAGAATAAGCGAAGATGGGCTGGAACTTTTTATTGCTTATACGTTTCGACCGACTCGGTCTATCTTCGCTTATTCTTCCTCCACCCAGTCTCTCATCTGTCTAAACCATTCATTATATATGTATATATGCATACATATATATATATATATATATATATATATATATATATATGTATGTATATATATATATATATGTATATATACATATATATATATATATATATATATATATATATATATGTATATATATATATATATTAAGTTTCCTGATTATCTCTATCGAGTTTTTGGTCTTCATCGCCAAAAGTCAAGGAAAAAGTTGCCGTCGCGCAATGACCATACAACAGGACCGAAAAATCTTCCCGCGCTCTGATGCCGACGTTATGACGTCACGTCGTATCAAAATCCATATTTTCTATATTTTTAAAACATCTTTCTCTCCACGTGTTTAGAAAAAAAATCAGAATGCTTCGTATAACACAATTGTCAAAATTCATCGTCTTTTCTATATTTTTAAAACGTTTCTCTCTACATGTATTTCAGGATTTTCTCAGAATGTTTCGCTCAGTTTTAATAAGAACACAATTGTCAAAATTCATCGTCTTTTCTTAAAACACTTTTCTCTACACGGTTTTCTCAGAATGTTTCGTTCAGTGTTACGTAAGGCTACGTGCTGACCTGAAAATTTCGCTCCCTGATACCATGACAACATCTTGATTTCCCTTGCATGTCGTCTTAAACTAGGCTTAAAAACACCGTCGATTTCCATCTTCACACTAGGCCAAAATACCGTCGATTTCCATCTTCACACAAGGCAAAAATGCCATCGATCACTCTCTTCACACTAGGCAAAAATGCCGTCGATTTTCCCCTTAATACAGGGCAAAAAGTTGTCTTTATTTTCATCTTCACACTAGGCAAAAATGCCGTCGATTTCCTCCACATTAGGCAAAAATACCGTCGATTTCCATATACACACTAGGCAAAATGCCGTCGATTTTGGTTTTCTATATCTATGTCTTCCAGTTTTTTTTTATTTGTTGTTCTATTCGCGTCTCATATACATATATATGTATATATATATATATATATATATAAAATCCCACACTGAGTTCCTTCAACTGGACAGAACACCGTAGTAATTTCCTCACATGGACTTCCTCCACACATGACAAAAATACGGTCGATATTATTTCCCCCAAAACCCGTAAAGGTGTTTTTGTCCCTTGAGGAGGAGAATAATAATAATAATAATAATAATAATAATAATAATAATAATAATAATAATAATAATAATAATAATAATAATAATAATAATAATAATAATAATAATAATAATAATAATAATAATAATAATAATACAGGTTGACATTCAAAAATCCGGCAACCTCGGGACCTGAGGATTGCCGGATTTTTGAAGTTTATAATTTTGTATGGTGTACCCCGTATATATTTAAAGAAAATTACCACCTGTATGTAGAGTCCTTTAATGGAAAATATAAACACTAAGTGAAAAGCAAATGAATTTTTATTATTCACGAACTAAATAAAATACAATAAAGATAGTTATGTAAAATTTCAATTCAATTTTAATAAAACATATAAAACTGATCCTCCGAAGAATTTTAATTAAACTAAATAAAATACTCCGTACTGTACTTTTTAGGAAAGAAGCTAAATAGCAGATGGGCTTTTTACACATCATTTTAATTCAATTTTAATTCAACTAAATAAAACTGATCCTCCTAAGAATTTTAGTTAAACTAAATAAAATACTGTGTACTGTACCCTGTACCCTGTACTTCTTGAGAAAAGAAGCTAAAGAGCAGCAGCAGGTGGTCTGTCAGGATCATCATTACTGACCGTCATAAAAATGACATCATCGGCAACAGGAACAGCTTCAATGGATGGAGGAACTGTTGATTGTGGTGACAGCACATCTGGTTGACTTGAAGATGGTGGCAGTCGATTATCTAGTGTGGACACTGCTGCTGCTGCTGCTTCCTGCTTCCTAGCTATATTCTTGAATATCTCGTGCAGTGTCTGTTGCTTCATAAACTCGGGTCTTTCGTTAATAAGTTTATCTTGGAGCAAGTAAACATTCATGATTTCTTGTTCACTTATGAAACTTCTTTGCTCTAGTCCAGCCAGCAGTCCAGTTGTCAAGGCAATTAACCTGTTAATAGAGATTCTTTCACTCACATCTTCCTCGTTTTCGTCACTGGTGAGATATGTAGTGACACATTTGTAAATCACAACTAAGACCACAGTCGAACGAAAGAAAGAATTGAGAAAGCGAAACTATATATTTCGATATTCCAACCCTCTTCAGTAGTACAAAAGGATTGCAAAGGCGGAGCATGCCGACAGGAGACCTTTTGATCCATATCTAGGTCGGATGCGAAAAAAAAATCATATTAATAATAAAATAATAAATAAAAACTATGATAATGTAAATAACAAATAAAATACATAAATAAATGCATAGGTATAGTTAAATAATAAACAAACAGGTAAATAGTAAATAATAATAAATTGACGTATAACTAATAATAAATGAAAATCAGACAGACAAAGGATAACAAAACAAAAACTAATAATATAAGATAAATTATAATCATTACAGCATCTTACTTAGGTATTTATCTAAATGATTCTTAAAGCTTCGAACTGAACTACATTGCACTACCTGTGCAGGAAGTTTATTCCATTCATTAACTACACGGTTGGCAAAGTTGTTTCTACCTACTTCCAAATTGAATCTATTTCCGGACAGTTTGAGACCATTGTTTCTTGTCTGATTCTCATTCAATGTGAAAATTTGGTCACTTTTGATGTCAATTCCCTTTAAAATCTTAAAGACCTGTATCAAGTCACCTCTGAGTCTACGCTTTTTTAGGGAAAACAGATTCATGTGTTTTAGTCGATTTTCGTACGATTTATTTTTGATATTTGGAATCAGTTTTGTGGCTCGCCGTTGTACTTTTTCCAGTCTGTCAATGTCTTTAATGAGATTCGGTGACCATACAGAAACAGCATATTCCAAATGTGGACGAACTAACGATTTATATAGCTTGTTAATGAGTGATGGACTTTTGAAATCAAAAGATCGCGCAATCAGTCCTAGAACCTTATTTGCTTTCTCAGAGGCTGAAATACGCTGCTTGGATGATTTGAGGTCGTTACTGATAATTACGCCGAGATCTTTTTCACTATCCACTTTTGTTAACGAATTTCCAAATAACTTGTAATCGTACTTACTGTTATTTTTACCTATGTGCATTACCTTGCATATACTTGTCTTAAATTTCATTAGACACTTTTCAGACCATTGCTGTAATTGATCTAAATCTTCTTGAATATCTAATTGGTTTGAGTGATCATTTGCCACTCCGCACAGTTTTGTATCATCAGCAAATTTGGAAACAGTAGATTTTAGTCCATGGTCTATATCATTTATATATACTATGAATAGAAGTGGCCCAAGAACGGAACCCTGAGGAACTCCACTTGTAACATTTTTCCATCTAGAGGTTTGTCCATTTAAAACAACTCTCTGTTTTCGACCATTCAACCAATTACTAGTCCAACCTAATAGGCTACCACTTATTCCGTGTAAAGCTAATTTAGTAATTAGTCTTTCGTGTGGGACGGTATCAAAAGCTTTTGCAAAGTCTAGATACATTGAACACACACACACACACACACACACACACACACGCACACACACACACACACACACACACACAAACACACACACACAAAACACACACACACACAAACATACACACACACACATAGTGCAAGACACATAAACACAAATACATGCGTAAACATACACACACATGTACAGAGACACGTATAACCATACATACTAACTATACACATATACACACATATACACACACGTACACTCACGTTCACAAAATATACACAATTACACGTATACACACGTACACAGACGTATAGAGACATATAAACACACACACAGATGCACACACATACACACACACATACACACACACACACACAAACACACACACACAAACACACACACACACACACACACACACACACACACATACGTACCCGTACAGGCACACAGACACAGGCACAGACAGACACATATACACACACGTACATACTGACATACACATGTATTAAATACACACACACATACACACACGCACTATCAAACACACACACACACACATACGCACACGTACAGACACAGACACACACATATACACACATACATACTGACATACACACGTATTAAAACACACACACACACACACACATACACTTACACACTCACACACACACACACACACACACACACACACACACACACACACACACACACACACACGCACACACCAGCACACACCAGCACACACACACCAACACACACACACACACACACACACACAAACAAACACACATACGCACACGTACAGACACACAGACACAGACACAGGCACACACATATACACACACATACAGACTGACATACACACGCACAAAACACACACACATACACATACACACATGCACACACACTCAAACAGACACACACACACACACACACACACACACACACACACACACACAAACATACACTTACAGACGCACACAGAGCACGTACAAAAAGAAACATATACACAAACACACATGTACACACATACACATATATAGAGAAATGTACACACACTGGTACACAAACACACCTATACACAAACATACATGTACACACACACACACACACACACATGTACTTTTGTATGTACACACACAAATATATATACACACATATGTACGTATACAAACACATATGCGCACACACACATGTAGACACATATGTATACACACACATATACATACACACTATTTACACACACACACATGTCCAAACAGACATGTACACATACACATGTGCATAGACATATACACACATATACACACACACATGTCCAAAAACATATGTACACATACACACACATACACATATACATATACACATACGCGCCACATTGAAGTTAGGTAATCTGAGAGGGAGGGGAGGAAACAAGGATGACTAATTTGTGTGGGCCAGTGGTTCTCAACCTGGGGCCCCCAAAGGAACCACGGGGGTCCCCAGAAGAGCCACGGGGGCTCCCTGAGGAGCCGAAGGGCTTCCATAGGATCGGCGGGGAGCCCCAGGAGGAGCGGCGGGGCGCCCCCAGGAGGATCGGCGGGGCGCCCCCAGCAGGATCGGCGGGGCGCCCCTAGGAGGATCGGCGGGGCGCCCCCAGGAGGAACGGCGGGGCGCCCCCAGGAGGATGAGCGGCGGGGCGCCCCCAGGAGGAACGGCGGGGCGCCCCTAGGAGGATCGGCGGGGCGCCCCCAGCAGGATCGGCGGGGCGCCCCTAGGAGGATCGGCGGGGCGCCCCCAGGAGTATCGGCGGGGCGCCCCTAGGAGGAACGGCGGGGCGCCCCCAGGAGGATCGGCGGGGCGCCCCCAGGAGGATCGGCGGGGCGCCCCTAGGAGGATCGGCGGTGGCGCCCCCAGCAGGATCGGCGGGGCGCCCCAGGAGGATCGGCGGCAGGGCGTCCACAGCAGGATGAGCGGCGGGGCGTCCCCAGGAGGATGAGCGGCGGGGCGCCCCCAGCAGGATGAGCGGCGGGGCGCCCCCAGCAGGATGAGCGGCGGGGCGTCCCCAGGAGGATGAGCGGCGGGGCAGCCCCAGCAGGATGAGCGGCGGGGCGTCCCCAGGAGGATGAGCGGCGGGGCGCCCCCAGCAGGATGAGCGGCGGGGCGCCCCCAGCAGGATGAGCGGCGGGGCGTCCCCAGCAGGATGAGCGGCGGGGCGCCCCCAGCAGGATGAGCGGCGGGGCGTCCCCAGGAGGATGAGCGGCGGGGCGCCCCCAGCAAGATGAGCGGCGGGGCGCCCCCAGCAGGATGAGCGGCGGGGCGCCCCCAGCAGGAGGAGCGGCGGGGCGCCCCCAGCAGGATGAGCGGCGGGGCGCCCCCAGCAGGAGGAGCGGCGGGGCGCCCCCAGCAGGATGAGCGGCGGGGCGCCCCCACCAGGATGAGCGGCGGGGCGCCCCCAGAAGGATGAGCGGGGGGCGCCCCCAGCAGGAGAAGCGGCGGGGCGTCCCCAGCAGGATGAGAGGCGGGGCGCCCCCAGCAGGATGAGTGGCGGGGCGCCCCCAGCAGGATGAGCGGCGGGGCGCCCCCAGCAGGATGAGCGGCGGGGCGCCCCCAGCAGGATGAGCGGCGGGGCGCCCCCAGCAGGAGGAGCGGCGGGGCGCCCCCAGCAGGAGGAGCGGCGGGGCGCCCCCAGCAGGAGGAGCGGCGGGGCTCCCCCAGCAGTAGGAGCGGCGGGGCGCCCCTAGGAGGAGCGGCCGGGCGCCCCAGGAGGGCGGCGGGGCGCCCCCAGAGGAGCGGCGGGGGCCCCCAGAGGAGCCATCCCATGAATTCAAGGGGACCCATGGCCTGTCGTTACAAATTATACATTTCGATAAAATGTAGTCTACGCTTCTTCGCCGTTTCATCTCTTGGCATCGTATTGATAGTCGATATTGTATGGCCAGTCAGCCTTTCGAAAGTGTCCCCTAAACACCGTCACCACTGAGGTCATTTCACAGAATCATTTTGAAAGAGAAATGCATCTGAAAGTTCCTGTGATCAGACTTTGCACCGTTTTTAACAAAATTATTATATCATGAGAAGTAATGCCGCATGAACGCCTCTCAATCCTCATCGGATATGTTATCGTCCGAACACTCAAATTTGTCAAACATATCGTCGGTGTATTCGAATTGTTTATCGTTCTCTAGAGTTGATTTGAAGGCGATCATCTTCCTTTGGAACTCGTGTATAGACGTTTTCATCTGGTCTTGGTATCAGCGTACAACCCAGGGAACGTTTTACTGTGCTCGTCCCTTAGTCTAGCTGCCAACACCTTATCTTCTTGGAACGTCTTCTTCGTTATACCCTTGGTAGCCATTAGTCATTTCCATAGGTGCTTCTGTCTACGCCTCTGTCTACGCTTCTTCGCCGTTTCGTCTTTTGGTATCGGTCTCGTCGTTATGGCTTCGCCATGGGCGCTTGGACTGCTTCGTGAGAGGGCGCTTTACGCCCTGCCCTTCGCTCGCGGCTAATCAATTGTCTCCGTTGCCGTGACGTCAGCGTTCTTGGCCAATCAGTCGTCTGTGTTGCTGTGACGTCACCACTCTCGGCCAATCAGTCATCTCCGTTGCCGTGACGTCACCACTCTCGGCCAATCAGTTGTCCCCGTTGCCGTGATGTCACCTTGTACCGAGAAACAACTTCTCCAACTTGTACACAATATGATCTGCCCTCCAAGTAACCCTCAATATATGCCAAAGCAGCCCAATCAATTCCGATATTTTTACAGTCTTCCAACAAAATACTGTGCACGACAGTGTTAAATGCGGCACTTAAATCACACACACACAAACACACATACAAACACAAACACGCATACACACACATACTGACGCGCACACACACATACACTGACGCACACACAAACACACATACACACACACACTGACGCACACACAAACACATACACACACACACTGACGCATACACCCATGCGCACATACACACACACACACACACTGACGTGCACACAAACACACACACTGACGTGCACACAAACACACACACACACTGACGTGCACACAAACACACACACACTGACGCACACACAAACACAAATACACATACACACTGAAGCATACACCCATGCGCACACACATACACATACACACTGACGCATACACCCATGCGCGCGCGCACACACACACACACACACACTGACGCATACACACACCCATGCGCGCGCATACACACACACACAAACATACGACTCGGTGGCGCGGTTGGTGGAGCACTGGACTGAGATGTACGGTGGTGCTCGCAGTATCCAGTTCGAATCCTGCCCAGGGCCGAGATTATTACGGTATCGCTGTGCTTCGGGTCGTTACTCTGACTCTCGTGGGCGGGGAGTTGGGTGTGTATGTGTGTGTGAAAGGTCATAGCATTACCCATAGATCGGTCATACGAGGTCTGAGCTCTCTTCCGGGAGAGAAATAGCTGTCGATCACGAGTCCAGCACGTGATTCAAAGACCAGGGTGAATACACACACGCACACACACACACGCAATTATTTATCTACTTATCTATCTATTTATTTACCATGTGTTTTTCCTCCTCCACCTCCTCCTCGCCGTGGTCCTCCTCGTCCACCTGACCCTCGACCTTCCTTTGGCGGCGCCGACAACGGGTCTCCTCCCCTCCCCGTCGCCCTCCTGTGTACAGGTGCGGTGGCAGCAGCGCCCCTGGGGAGGGAGGGCCACGTGGTTTTCCTGAACCCGTCCTTCCCCCTCCACGACGTCCTGACCACGTCCTGCACGCTCAGGATCAAACTCGGACCCAACACTTGCCAGGTAAGGCACAAGGTAGGGCCTTGCAGGAAGAGAGGGAGGGAGGGAGGGAGAATAGGCGGCCAACAAGGCAAGGTCATCGTATTGAGGCAGGAGGAGTGCAGCAGGACTTGCAGCAGCAGCATTGGGTTTAGATTGGACCAATTTCGATTTAATTAAGAAGGAAAGGAAGGGGCAAGAATGGGATGGATGGAGATGACAGGTGATGATGGAACTCCCAAGTGTAGGCCATATGGTCTCTTGTGTGCAGCCTCCTTCGTCATGTTATTATGCTATTCTTGTGTTATTATGTTCTTATGTAAGTTCCCAAACTCCTGCCTAGACAACGGCATGGAACTCCCAAGTGTAGGCCCTATGGTCTCCTGCAGCCTCCTTCTCCATGTTCTTATGTTATTAGGCTCTCCTTATGTTCTTATGTAAGTTCCCAAACTCCTGCCTAGCCACCAGACAGGTGGTAATGGAAATTAAACTCCCAAGTGTAGGCCCTATGGTCTCTTGCATCCTCCTCCTCCCTTCTTTTCAACATCTCCGAGTGGACTTTGAGACTCTGCTGCGGACAATGGGGGCCTTTGCACGAGTCACTTGCAGGAAAACCATTTGGCCCTTGGCATTCCACAGGATCTGCGGAACGACCAACACTGTGAGTAGTAGACTTCCAGTCAGACGCCCGACTCATCCCAATCTCCCCTTACCGGTCAGACGCCCGGAAGACGGGTCGCCGCCCCCTCTGTCTGGCTACCGATGTTGGGTCGCCGCCCCCTCTGTCTGGCTACTGAAGACGGGTCGCCGCCCCCTAAGTCCGGCTGCCGAAGACGGGTCGCCGCCCACTCTTTCTGGCTGCCGAAGACGGGTCGACGCCCCCTCTGTCTAGCTGCTGAAAACAGGTTGCCTCCCCCTATGTCTGGCTGCCGAAGACGGGTCACTGCCCCCTATGTCGGGCTGCCGACCCCTCTGTCTGACTACCGAAGACGGGTTGCCGCCCCCTATGTCTGGCTACCGAAGATGGGTCGCCGCCCCCTGTGTCTGGCTGCCGAAGACGGGTCGCCTCCCCCTTCTTCTGGCTGCCGAAGGCGGGTCGTTGCCTCCTATGTCTGGGTGCCGAAGACGTGTCGCTGCCCCCTCTGTGTGGCTGCCAAGACGGGTCGCCGCCCCCTATGTCTGGCTGCCGAAGACGGGTCTCTGCCCTCTTTTTCACACGGGCAAACCAGGTTTGAAAAACGGTTTGTCATTCATGTTTAAAAAACGTTCACACGGTCAAACCAGGTCTGGCAAATAGTTTGTCAAACGGGTTTGAAAATTCATTCACACGAGCAAACTAGGTTTGGCAAGCGGCGTGTCAAAGGTGTTTGAAAATGCATTCACACGGTCAAACCAGGTTTGAAAAAGGTTTGTCAAACGTGTTTGAAAACACGTTCACACGGGCAAACCAGGTTTGAAAAACTGTTTGTCAAACGTGTATGAAAAACCGATCTCACAGTCAAATCAGGTTTGACAAACGTTTTTGAAAACACATTCACACGGGCAAACCAGGTTTGAAAAACGGTTTGTCAAACGTGTATGAAAAACCGATCTCACAGTCAGACCAGGTTTGACAAACGGCTTGTCAAACGTTTTTGAAAATACATGCACACAAGCAAACCAGGTTTGAAAAAGGTTTGTCAAACGTGTTTGCAAGACCGTTCACAAGATCAAACCAGGTTTGTCAAACAAGTTTGAAAACACATTCACACGGGCAAACTCGGTTTGGCAAGCGGTGTGTCAAACGTGTTTGAAAACACATTCACACGGGCAAACCAGGTTTGATAAACGGTTTGCCCAACGTGTTTGAAAATGCATTCACACGGTCAAATCAAGTATTTTTGCTTAGTGTGAAGATGAAAATCAACGGTATTTTTGCCCTTTTTGAAGGAGAAAATCGACGGCATTTTTGCTTAGTGTGAAGATGGAAATCGACGGCAGTTTTGCCTAGTGAAAAGGAAGAAATCGACGTTATTTTTGCCTAGTGTGAAGATGAAAATCGACGGTATTTTTGTCCTATGTGAAGGAGAAAATCGACGGTATTTTTTCTAAGTGTGAAGATGGAAATCGACGGCAGTTTTGCCTAGTGAAGGAGGAAATAGACGGTATTTTTGCCTAGTGTGAAGATGAAAATCGACGGCAGTTTTGCCTAGTGTGAAGGAGGAAATCGACGGCATTTTTGCCTAGTGTGAAGATGGAAATCGACGGCTGTTTTGCCTAGTGCGAAGATGGAAATCGACGGCAGTTTTGCCTAGTGTGGAGGAAATCGACGGTATTTTTGCCTAGTGTGATGAAAATCGACGGCATTTTTTGTCCTGTGAAGGTGAAAATCGACGG
Source organism: Oratosquilla oratoria (assembly GCF_046742065.1). Lineage (NCBI taxonomy): Eukaryota > Metazoa > Arthropoda > Malacostraca > Stomatopoda > Squillidae > Oratosquilla > Oratosquilla oratoria. The sequence goes on from NW_027467488.1 coordinate 67,303, forward strand.
TATTTTTGCTTAGTGTGAAGATGAAAATCGACGGCAGTTTTGCCGTGTGAAGGAGAAAATCGACGGCAGTTTTGCCTAGTGTGGAGGAAATCAACGGTATTTTTGCCTAGTGTGAAGATGAAAATCGACATTTTTGCCCTGTGGAGAAAGTCGACGGCATTTTTGCTTAGTGTGAAGATGGAAATTGACGGCCGTTTTGCCTAGTGTAAAAATGAAAATCGACGGTATTTTTGCCGAGTTGTGTATATGGAAATTGGCGGTATTTTTGCCCTGTGTGAAGGAGGAAATCGACGGCATTTGTAACTTGGGTGAAGATGGAAATCGACGGTATTTTGGCCAAATGTGAAGATGGAAATCGACGGTGTTTTTGCCTAGTTTGAAGATGGAAATCGACGGTGTTTTTGCCTAGTTTAAGACCACATGAAAGGGAAATCAGATGTCATGGTATCAAGGGGCGAAATTTTCAGGTCAGCACGTGGCCTTACGTAACACTGAACGAAACATTCAGAGAAAGCCGTGTTAAGAAAAATGTTTTAAGAATATAGAAAAGACGATGAATTTTGACAATTGTATTCTTACTTGAAACTGAGCGAAACATTCTGAGAAAATCCTTAAATACATGTATAGTGAAACGTTAAAAGACGATGAATTTCGACAATTGTGTTGAACGAAACAATCTGAGAAATTTTCTAAACACGTGGAGAGAAAAATGCTTTAAAAATATAGAAAATATGATGGATTTTGATGCGACATGACGTCATAACGTCGGCATCAGAGAGCTCGAGAAGATTTTTCGGTCCTTGTGTATGGTCATCGCGCGTAGGCAACTTTTTCCTTGACTTTTGGCGATGAAAACATATTTCTGTATTTTGAGGACCAAAAACTCGATGGAGATAATCAGGAAACTTAAAATGTTTACAGGTATATACAAAAATGGCGTTTTCTATCGACGTCATGAAAATAATGACGGCAATGGAGCGCGGTGCATTGTGGGATTAATGATGCCTTTCCCAATGTGAGCATCTAAAAATTAGTGTTTTTGTCATCCATGCATGAGCACAGTTGTATGATTAAGTTGTTACACATAGATTATATTTCTGACAACATATTTCCACCCAAATGTAAATCTTTCTTGTCCAAACTCACCCTTTTTGGCGCATTCCGTGTACTGCAAAGTATCTACATTAAATACAATGTCTTCATTTGATTCCTTCTTCCCTAAAGAACCTAATATTGCAAATTAATCGACAAAAGTAATTACAAAGATACCAAGTATCAAGATGATATAATGTTAATCATCAAAATTCGCAAACACAATAGCAAATGTACTTTCAACCTCCATTTGAATAACGACAATATGACTTCCGTTGCAGACATCTAGACGTCTCTGAGGACATATTCTACAGCATATGACGGAAAGATAATTTGTTGTTTGGAGATTTGAAAAATTAAATTTCATAACCATATATCAAAATCCCGCGAATCAAAATGCCATAGTCAATATTATCCCATTGTTCATAATCCCACACATAATATTCCAGGATGTTAATATTAATAAACACTATATGTTAAAGTATAATTTAATTTGATAAATCCATTCATGAATATAGGCCAAGGTTAATTGGCGTGGGATTTTTACCAATGGGATTATGACCTTATGGCACTCTGTCATGGATTCGACACAGGCAAGGTCATCATATCAAGACAACAGGTCAGGACTCGCAGTAATGGATTTAAACTGGACAAATTTAGATTAAGCTGTTTTAAGAAACGGTTAGACAACTTTATGCATGGGGATGACAGGTGGTAATGGACATGGAACTGCCTAGTGTAGGCCACATGGTCTCTTGCAGTCTTCCTCGTTCTTATGTTCTTATCCCACTGGGCGCCGACGACCGTTGGGAGTTCGTTCGAGTCAAAAACGACTTCGGTTACAAAATTCAAATAATATTTCCGTTACATCTAGCAAAGATGAAGGATGAACGAAGAGATTGTGTAAACCAAGATACGGATGTTAGACATACTGTTCAATTGTTCTTAGGGATGTCTAGGTTTCTGTAATAAGCGAAGTCATAATTATTCTAGTTATATTCAAATGGAGGTTGGAAGTAGGATGTCGGAGGAAAAATAGCCCAGTGTGATTGATAACCCTCATGGAGGTCAGCCATATTGGATTTGCAAGTCTGCACCTAGATGCCACGCATGTTTGACGACAATTATTAAAATATCAAACTATTTGTAACGAAAAACCCCTTAACGATAAGAAATGTAAAATAATGAAAATAATAATATATATTTTGGCATCCGGCGAATTCACCGACAACAATTCATCGAAAAATAAAAAATATTCTAATTTGAAATATATAACTAGGTTGTGTTTTCATCCTTGATTTAGCATACTTTTACCTTTGATAATGAAATCATTACTTTCATAACCTTTATTTAGGATGAAGAATTTCTTTTCGTAGTATTTATCAAGGATAGTTAAAAAAATTAATGACAGAACTATTGAAAATGACAAATTAGTTTAAACTTAGAACTCTAAATTGGTTTACTTAAAATTAGAAAGCTAGGTTATGGGCTATTGCCCGCAAATAATCAACGGCGTTGCTATATATGAAGGATATCTTTCTAAAGTGTTCTTTATCCGTTCAGAAGAGTCAGGATATTTCTTTCTTTGTAGTCGAGATGAAGTACCAGCCAAGTATTGATCGACTTTGACTTCATTATAGTTTTGTTCCTTGATTTAGCACACTTTACCTTTGATAATGAAATAGTTACTGCCATAGCCTTTATTTAGGATACTACAAAAACAAGGTAGAATTTCTTTTCGTATTTATTAAGAATAGTTCAAATTCTTTAATGCCAGAACTATCAAAAATGACAAATTAGTACTTTTTAAAACTATGGCATAGGACATTTGAGACAGGTTGCTGGACACCACCCTAATATTTGGATTTTTTTCGACTGTCTGAAGAAAGAACAAAACTATAATGAAGTCAAAGTCAATCAATACTTGGCTGGTACTTCATCTCAACCACAAAGAAAGAAATATCGTGACTCTTCTGACCGGATAAAAAAAAACATTGTAGAAAAATATCCTTCATATAGCAACGTCGTTGATTATTTGCGATGCTCTAATACACTTGGCCAGCAAGCATCTTCCAAGAAATACTTTCAGATGTACTGAACTTTCAGATACAAAGGCGAATCACCCCTCTCCTCAAGTGGTTTGAAATACCATACATACAATAAGTAGGACGCTGGCTGCTTGGCTGGCTGGCTGAGCGGGTTAATTAATTAGGGTGTTGCTACACGAGGCACCGATCGCCGGGACGGGACGGGACGGTGCTTCGAGCCCTGCCACCAGCGAGTAGGATCAAGCACGTACTGTACATACATATTCCAAAGGCTTTTTTTCCCCTAACATGGGAGGTAGCCAAAAAGAAAAAGGCATAGAAACCACTCCCACCCATTCCATCCCCTACACACTCCACCCTCTGCCCTCCCTCTCTCACATCTTGGCACCTCCTGCATGATGACGGGTCATCCCTGCAACCTGTCCACTGCCATGGGTCAGAGGCAGTGTCGCAAGACATAGCAAGAGCGCTTCATTAAATTGGCAACCCCCCCTCCCTCCCCGTCCCCCTCATGCAGAAAAGGAGAAGACGGGGAGAAATCCCTTTGGGCTGTGTCAATTTATTTCTCACACATACTCTCTCACCCTCCATCCCCCCCACCTCCCCATGCATCACAGCACACCAAGTACATGGTTCATTAATTTCTACACTACCAAGCCCTAGCCTCCTGATGCGAGGGTTTTGTGACGACGTTAAACCAAATCAAAATCAAATTGACGATGAGCAAACTTGTGACCCGTGCTGGAATTAATGCACTACATTTTATACAATCTCCATGAAAACACGACGAGCTAAAGTCCTGAGCACGATCGGTACCAAGACAGACACAGTGTGAAGTCGCTTGAATGATTTACTTTCGGACCAGCACCTATTCATGCTGTGCATCGTAAGTCGTGACCAAAACTAGCTTTCTGCGTAACAAGCACAGCACCTTGTGCCTTTTCAACGGGAAAATGGTTCGAATTCACGAGTGCTGCCGTTAGTCGTCGTCAATCTAGTTTTCTAATGATGTGCTCCATGACGAGTAGCACTGCAAGACCACATTACGTTTAAACCCTTCGCTAACGTATTTTGCACAGAATTTATGACGCCAAGGTGCTGAGCTGGTTCAAAGCTGGCTGGCCCACGACGACCCGTCAAAACCCTTTTCATTGCCTGCTGAAGGCCAACCTTAATTAAAGAAGAAAGAGATGAAGAAGGAAGAATCTGGAACAAATATCTTCTAAATACCGTAGTGCAAGACAGGGGTTAATTATTTCAACATAGCTTCTCCACACTGATAACAAAACAAATGGTTTCCACTTTATTTGGTTAAGTGGATTCAGCTGCCTTATCCTATTGTCGAGGAGCATGTTTACGGCAAACTGTGCAAGGACCTGGAAGGTACTTTGAGCATACGAGGCATGATTACTCAACGTACACATGTTGTAATCTGCCACAAGTCCAGTAAAAACTGAGGGAACTAAAAATGAAAGTGATCCTTGTCTGTTGTTGTCAGCTTGAATTTAATCACCTGTGGCATCCTTTTTCGTACGTGTGCCGACTCGTTTCACTTTTTCAAGTCATTTTTTTCTTTTTATCAATTCAGATTCTAAATCGTCCTCTTGTTAGGAGAGGATGAGTCTGATGTCAGATGGATCCTCATCTGGACGAGTGGGTTACAAAGTCACTACTTGCAGCAGAGGTCGGCGTGACGGAGGTTCGAACCCTGCCGCCACTGGTGAGTTGGACCAAGGGTCTGGTTCATTAAATCCCATTGCCATATGACTCGTTACTTGTTGGTCTATGTCCTACTCTTGTCTGCTTTGCATTTACTGGGAAGACATCAAATCCTCACGACACATTAGCTACGCCTACAGCAAAACAGCACTATCTCTCACACATTCTCACGCAATTCCTGTACATTACTCTTATCTGCTGCACTGGATAATCAACTTATCCAACTTACTGATCATATATATACACATACACAGTGCCAATATATACATAAGCTCTTGTAATATACAGTCAGACATTTGTGACTAACTCAATTTACAGGGGTATAAATTTGTGTCATACACACTGATCCAAACACGAATTTACCAAGCAATCCAATGTTCAGTTAATAGTTCCAAGAGTAAGGAATGCACATGTTGTTAGCATGTGCTGAGAGATGGATGTCACAGGATTATTGTGCTGACGACTCTACAGTCACGACAGCAATCTAATGCTGCTGCTCCTGGGCTTACTTTGGTTCACGTGCAGAGGTTGGTTGCGCAAACGTCGGGAGTGACCGCGGTTGCCGCAGAAGGGTAGGAGGAGGAGGAGGATACGGTGCTGGGCGAACGACACTGAAGCCTGCCTGCTTTCAGGTTCTGAAGGTTCTCTTTGGTTGACCTGCCAGGGCCCCCCCTTCTCTCTTGCAACAAGACACTGCGACGGGAGTTCCAGTTCCCGGTGACGCGTCCTCCGGGGGCGTGACAACACTCGTGGGAGAACTTGTGTCCGGAGTCATGTTTGTATCCGTGCAGGATGGATGTGGTCGTCTCTGGGGACACAGCTGCGGCCGATACCACAGATAGGAGAGTCGGTGTTGCTGCTGCTGCAGGGGGTGGGGACGGGGTAGCGGGAAGCGGACTTGCGGTGGTACCCGATGTAGGGTGGTCTGTCACTGTGATGGGCAATGAGAGGAAGTGTGCCTGTGGTGGATGGTGCGTCTGTGCTGGACATGATGGTCACCTTCTAGGTAAGTGTAGACGTGGTCGTCGTAGGCGATGCTGATGTGACTGTGGTGGTTGGCGTGGGTAGCGTGGCGGGGGTGGTCGGGAGGTGCGTGATGACTGTGGCACAAGGAGGAGCGGGAGCAGGAGCTGAGGCGGCGGCTTTGGCAGCACGGTTGTGAATGAGATCACTCTTGACGAGGTGCCCTGCTGCCAGCGCTGCCATCAGAGACAGTTCTCCGGCCAAAAGTGTAGCAGCAACTATCTTGGCAAATTGTACAGCATTTTCTCCAGGACTCCTGATTTGCACCTGAAATAAAAAAAGAGGATCATTTTGGAGTATCAAAGAGAATAAATCTGCTTTTGTCAAAGGGAAGTTATGCGATTATATACAAATAACAAAAGTCCTTTGTCCATTATAAAGAAGTAGCTGAGTCAAGACTAAAATCCATTAATATAATTACATCAAAACCCATTTAATGCCCTGCCCCTCCCATCTCAGCACCTTATCCTTGTTCCTTGCCATGCTGCAGGGGAGGGAGGGCAAACTATGGCCTGTGGGTCCCATGCATGCATGCATGCCTGCGTGCCAAAGGTTCTTATGCGGCCCATCAAGAAATTTTTGCCCCCCCCTTTTTTTTTGTAATTGCATTACTTTGTTTTTCCAAGTATTAAGGAAGAGAGGCTGGAGGGGGTGGATAGCTTTAGACACTTGGGGGGGGGGATATGGTAGGAAAGGGAGGAGTGGAGGTGGAGTGTAGATTAAGGGAAGCAAGGAAATGCTTTGGGGGATTAAAAAGTGTAACAAGAAATAGACATCTGGCAATGGATGCCAAGAGGAGATTGTAGTGTGAAAAAGTGATTGTGCCGACAGTACTGTAAGGGGCAGAAAGATGGAACATAAGAGAGGAAGACTTTAAATGTGTTTGAGATGAAATGCCTGAGGAGTATGGTAGGGGTTACTAGGCTGGATAGAGTGAGAAACAAGGAGGTGAGGAGGAGAGCAAGGTGGAGAAGGAGTTGGGAGATGAAAGGGTTGAGGAAAGAGTATCATCGAGATGGTTTGGACACAAGGAAAGAACAAGTGAAGAAAGATTAGTAACAAGAGTGTGGAAGGTAGAGGTGGAAGGAGTGAACATAAGGGGGCGACCTAGGATGAGATGGATGGTTGGGGTGAAAGGGGCTTTGGGGAAGAGGGGAATGTCTGTTGAGGAAGGAAGGAAGGAAGGGAGAAGACAGAAGATAGGGGTGAGTGGAGAATGGTTGTGTATGGATGATGCTGTGATGAATGAAAGGGAGTGGGTGGAAGATTGGGAGTACGTACGTGTGAATGACATTTTGATGCAGCCCGAAGGGATTTCTCCATGTCTTCTCTTTTTCTGCATGACGGGATGGAGAGGGAGGGAGGGAGGGTCAACAAATAAATGAAGTAGCTTTGCTGTGGATGTGCTGTGTCTTGCTGCACTGCTTCCTACCCAGGGTAGTGGGCGAGATGCAGGGATGACCCGTCATCCAGGAGGAGCCAAGAAAAGAGAGAGGGAGGGAGGGGTGGTGATTGGAAGTGGAGTGGATGTGGGGATGAAATGGGCGGGAGTGGATTTATGACTTTGACTTTGGATACATCCCTCATAAGGGGGAAATAGCCCTTGGTATTATACATGTGTATGTTGTTTTTCAAATAAATGTGTTTCACATCAAGTTTCTATTGTAAAGTATTAATTGGGGATGCAGCAAGAAGCTGTGCTTCCACAGCAGCAGGGCCCAACAGCCAGAGGTGACTTACTTGGAGTGCAGCATAATTACGTCACGACCCTTTCCATCATTCCTCATAAACTTGCTTTCAGTTATGCTGTTATGATTTTTAACGTTTACCAAGCCTTGCTCTGGATGTGTTGTGTCTTGCGACACTGCTTCTGACCCAGGGAGGGCAGTGGACAACCCATCATCCAGGAGGTGCCAAGATATGAGGGGGAGAGGAGGGTGGAGGGGAGTGGAATATATAGGGGATGGAATGGGTGGGAGTGGTTTCTATGCCTTTTTCTTTTTGGCTACCCCCTGTGTAAGGGGGAGAAAGCCTTTGGTATATGTATGTATGTATCTTTTTCCTGTTAATTACAATCACTTACCATGAAATATACAAAAACATGAATATCAAATGAATATGTTGAATGCAGGATTGAAAGTTTGGATCAGACCTGCAAACTCTACATTTCCCAAAGCCCAAACTGTTCTCGATATTTCGAGAAAACATTACTATGTTACCCTTCTTTACGGAATTGTTGGCATCAAATTGTTTTCCCAATTTTCCTTTTTAAAGTTGCAATTCACAATGTATTTTATCTGTGGGAAATGTACTAAGTTTAAATCAAAGGATATTGATAGAGAATCTTTGACTTTGTAGACACGACTTTAAACGAACGTTTTCAAACGACAATTCAACGACAGTAATACTATTTACACAATATCTCATATTCTCTTTAAATATGTATTTTACGTGGTGAAGAACTAAATTTAATTTTATCTAATCAAGATCACTCGATGATTAAAGATTTGAAAAATTAACTTCATATCCATACGACAAATCCTAACCTTAGGCAGATTCCAGAAAAAATCAGTCAAATGCCATTCTGTCAATTTTTGAGAAAACAAAATAGTTTACCAAAGTTATTTTACTGTAGAAAAAGTTCTAGATGTTGGAGGAAAACCTTTCAAGTAATAGTGTTATTGTTTTGAAAATCCATGTGAACAAGTTGTATAGACACGGTAAAGGAAACATGGACTGGAGGTGAAGCTTTATTCCTGACGTTTCGTCTAACGACTTTCTCAAAGGAATGAGCATACTAGAAACATACAGAGATTATAAACCCGCCTTATGGCTCAAGGGGGTGTACGAGCGTATAGCGCTGCGTCCTGATTGGCCCGCTGAGACAGCCAATCACGAAGCGCTATATTCGCTGAAGATTTGGCCCAGGTGAAGCTCCCAGCCTTATTGTTGATATTCAACAATAAGGCTGGGAGCTTCACCTGGGCCAAATCTTCAGCGAATATAGCGCTTCGTGATTGGCTGTCTCAGCGGGCCAATCAGGACGCAGCGCTATACGCTCGTACACCCCCTTGAGCCATAAGGCGGGTTTATAATCTCTGTATGTTTCTAGTATGCTCATTCCTTTGAGAAAGTCGTTAGACGAAACGTCAGGAATAAAGCTTCACCTCCAGTCCATGTTTCCTTTACCGTGTTATTGTTTTCTATACTTACCTAATATATACTTTGAGCCGATTCTGTGAAGGGTACGGAATTGATGGTAAGTGCAGAGTAGAGCTCCGCAACGGACTACTGTCATAAGGACGACGTCGACCCCTTGATATTCCTGTGATAAAGAAATACATTTTGATGCAATGCTACTCCACGTGATTTAGGTTATAAAGACAAATCCCATGGCAATTATAATTTATCTTATTTATTTTTGTCAGTGGTTACGCGTTAACTTGAGATTCAAATGGGCTGTAAAAAACATTAAAGAAAATTTGATGAAAGTCCATTTCTTAGTTGTCGATATTTTGTCAATATCCCGTGCATGCAGTTCCCAAATAATAATAATAATAATAAATAATAATAATAATAATAATAATGAATCAACGTAAATCATTTCGGCAAACAAATAAAATATAAGAATGATGCATGTTCTTGTGATCTCATTTCCAGTTCCAAGTGCCTACCACTCGACAATAATTATTGCCGTTGACATGATGCAAACCAATGAGTAAGGCTTATATCAAAAAACTAATTTAGTGTTGCACAGAAAATAAACAAATGAAATGTTGTACAATTTAGTTATTTGTTACTGGGCACAACATCGACGACACAACTGGTAAGTCAGGACAGCATGCTAAAGCATACCTACATGATTGACTCAATATAATATATCAACATGGTTTTATTGTGCTATTTGCCTACCCCTTCATGGTTCCATTTTATTGCACAATGTCGTCAGTTGAGCGAAGTGTTTCAGATATCATCACTCGGTCACCCTTCTTGCGAGACATTTCGACAAGATATTGCGAAATGTTACGTTCACACTACTCATTGTCGTTGTATTGTGCAATAAAATATCAAACTCCTTTTGAGGTCTTTAATATACTGTGTTATTCTTCAATACAATCCCTACATCATCAATGAAAGAAATAATTAAAGAAAACATTAAAGTATTTAGAAAGTATTAATGAAAATCTTTGAAAAGGAAAACAATAATCAATAATGAAAGTCATAGCGAGATCGCATTTGCATCAGATTTTGGCAGAATTTTTATTTATGCTAATACTTGTTTCCGTCTCTATTATCTGAGCTGTTTATGAATTCTGTAAAGAATGGAGGCGAGAGTTATGGACTGCAGAAACTTCCTGCCTTCTCCTTCAGAGGTTATCACACCACTGGGCTATTTCTCCTGCGACATCTGGGATGATTCTACCTCCATTTGAGTAACTAGAACAAGACTTTGCTAATTACAGAAATCATTTCATCAACATGTCTAACATGCGTATAGCTTTACAATCTTAATTACACCATTCAGTTTAGCCATTTATAACGAAGTTAATTTGATATTTAGAGGTTTCAAATATATACACATATATATATATATATATATATATATATATATATATATATATATATATTGTAACCGAAGTCGTTTTTACTCAGACAAACTTTCACATCCGGCGTTAGTGAATCCCAGTGTGATAATACATTAAGTGCTCGCTTACCTGAGATGTGGCTGGCGGCTTCTTGTCTTTGTAACCGTCAGAGACAGAGTATCGTGACAGTCAAGGTGATGACAGAAAAGATGACTTGCCAGGGGTGCGTGGTGCACAGTCGCCCATGACGCCACATCCCCAACTGAACGACGCCCCAGCTTTGGGCTGCAAAAGATAAATAAAACAAATAATGATGTTGATAACAACAACAACAATAATTATAGTAATAGTAATAATAATAATAATAATAACAATAATAATAATAATAATGATGTAGTCCAGGCAATATAGCACATTTTAGGGCCCAACTTGGAACAAATTGCAACAGAATTGTTTTCACCACAGGGCATGCCCATGAGGTGTCTAGAACATCAGACTAAAAGTCCCAAGAAATCCACGTTGAGGAAATATGTCTAATTTGCATAAATCCAATATGGCCGCCAATTTTCGATAATTTGCCATATCTCCGCATTTAGATGTAATAATTGAGTCATTTAAAGTGCTAAAATGGGGTTTTTGAACACAAGAATTCACGTGGAATAGGTTACATTTTTATTGGATAAAGAATTTATAGCCAAAAATCCAATATGCTGGAAAGAATGTCTATTTTTGAAATGTATTTGCCCAACATTTTATATTTTCGGTGCATTTTTTTAACCTAGGGCCTACTGAAATGTAGGAAAACATGATTGTAGCCAGAGATAAGTTTATTATCATACTCATGAACAACAGTAAGCCTATGTTTCAACAACAGATCATCAACATTAATTTCAAGAGTGTCAATTCCAGTTGTGCCACTTTGCGGTATCCGGCTTAAGCGTCGTCGTCTACATTATCTGATCAATCTGGCACCTGTGAGTTAGAACAACTTGTACCACGACGTTCTCTACACACGGCAGTGCAATGGAGACCATATATTTGGCATGTGCACCTCCTTGTTTTGCAGTTTTTCTTGCAGCTACAACAGATGACATCCAGTATCTCCGGTGGTGCTGCGGGCTGATCTGTCTGTATAGGCATGTACCTTCTGTCCACAATGTGCCATCACCAATCTTGTGGCTTCATGTTGACACATGTTCCTTTCCATTCCATTACCTGGTAATAGACACGGAGGCTATGGAATCTTGCAGCTGCTGATGTTGGGGGTACAGTTTGTGGTTCCACGGAAGATGTGCTCTTGGAAATCTCGTCACAGAACCGTTTGTATCTTAAGCTGTCCAGTCCTTCCTCTCTGGTACCACCGTACAGTGATACCAGAGCTTTCTCTCCTGCAGCAGTTATGTCCTCCAGTGTTTGCTCTGATTTGTGGAACATCTCTGATTGCTCACGAAACAGGGAATCAGTCTTCACCTTCTTCACTGCCAAACCTTTTCCCAATCCAAACGGGCGACTAGTGGTATCGCAGCCAAGAATAGCATGGACAAAGAGCAGATGGTCGCAAATCTGAGGACCCAGCAACTCTTTCGACTGCTTTATGCACCATACCCTTCTCGATTTGGTGGCTTGCTTTGACTCTGATACCAGAATCAGTTCGTTTGCGGTCATATCAGCGTGATACAACAGTGGGACCAACAAATCTGTGTCGTCACCAATGAGAACCGTATCTCTTGTTCTGGCAAAGGCAAGGGCTGTTTGAACAATGAGGACATCAGCATCATGCTTTGCGTGTTCTGTGCTGCACCCAGCCCTTTCTAGTTTGTCGCTGAGAAAATGTATGAAGCGCTGTTTGTTTGTCTTGTTGTTCAGGAAGTCCTCCTTCTTGGATTGGATGATCATGTCACCACCAAAGTTTACGGTCAAACTAAAGCAGGTTCCTGTTCTTCTTTGTTGTGTGGCATCTTTAGTTGTGGGTTCATCTCTGTAGCCATCAAAAACAATGACAGCAGCTCCATATTTCTGTGTCACATATCTGACATAAATCTCACACACACTATCATATGTGGAACCTCTTGGCCAGGGAATCCGATGGAGTAGCGCGCTGCCATCAAGGACATATTGGACTTGGTCTCCACTCGGCTCACGTTGTTCATCTATAGACTTCCACAGAACATCAGCAAGGACTGCCTTATTGGCCTGCAAGGGAAGGGATGACGAGTCAAATAAGGCAGGAGGGTGGCTACAGAGTTTGAACTTAAATAACGTTGACAAGTCTTCGCACCGTTCACCTACAATTACCAGTCGCTGGAACACCAATTGTGGATCCACTACTACAGATTCCCCTCTGACTTTGACAGTTGATCTGGATGCAAGTGTCATTGCTTCATCGGCTTTTCGGAAGGTGAATTCTTCCACAGATTATTTCCCTGCCATGCTCACAAGAATCTTGTCTCCAATTTCTTTTGCTTGGTCAACATTGACTCCGTCCTGAGCGGCCATGCCATTAGCAATGTTGTGAAGTGAGGTATTCTCCTTGAATGGACCTCTTTCCTTCAGATAGCTGATAAGATCAAGGGTGTCCTTGACATCTCTGGCCTGTCTAGCCTTCGAAATATCTTTGTGCTGGTCGCTGGTTTCGTAGGAGACCCCGCTGAACTTCTGCATTGCATCGTTGATGTTTGCGCATGCTGGCATGGATAGGACCCACAGTAAGCGCCGAGTCTCTGTCATCCCTTTTCCTCGAGTTAGACCCCCATGCGTCTTTATATTTCTCATCAAAACCTGTTCGATGATCAGATCTGTGGAGAGCCCTGCCCAGTATCTATCACTGTGCCGCACAACGTGGTATCCCTCTTGGAACTTCTTATACACATCCGGATGCGTATTTGGTAGTTTGGTCATCATTTGCAGGTATACATGTGCAGACTTTGTATACTGTCGGTGTCCAGAAGCGGCAAGGTAGGGAAGCATATCGTGCACACATTGGAGGAGTAAGCTCCAGTTCCGTGTTCTTTCAGCTTTAATAAATTTCTGCAAGATGTCCACCATGTTGAGATACTGCAACCAGAGTTTTGCTGTTGGCATAGTCATCATATTCTTTTTGTTGTCAAGTTCAGTCTGGATTCTTTGCAACACTTTTGCAGAACAAACTTCTTCCACTGAGAGGGAAGAGGACATTGCTCTGTCATACACTTCACTTGCTGTAGTTATGTCAGTCGTCACTGTATCTGAAGGAATATCTTGTGGTTCTACATTATCTGTCTCAGTATCAGCAGTTGCCACTTGTGGTTCCTGAACCATGTCTTTGGTTGGCACAGGCACATTGTAGGCATCAGCAACCAAAATGGTGTTCAGTGCAGCATCTACCAGCGTATGTCCCCGCACTGCTCTGGAAACAGCTTTGCCTGTCATCATGTGGGGCACTGTGTTTCCAGCATATACCACTTTGAGCAACTCTTGCAGTCCCAAGCCTGCCATTAACTGACCTATGCTCCCAAGAAAGCTCATCTGCATGTGAAATCCTCCAAGCCTGAGGACTATGCACTTGAGATCACTGTCATTTGATTGAGACCTATATTATAATCGTTAAAGCTTTCCAGTACAAGGGTTGGTCGAATGTGAGGACTGGAGGAACGTCGTATAGTTGAGCTTGGGTAGACACAAACTTCATTGTAGAGTAGATACATGAAGCTTGACTGGGATCAAGGTCAATCATTGGAAGGAATGTCACAGAAGCTTTTCCTGGCTGTTGACCTCGATGCAGGAACTGCATCATACCAAACCATGATGGCCTTGGAGAGTGGAGAAGTAAGGATGTCTTCCACAGTATATCTAACTCTGATGTTGGATCCTCTTCTGTCGTGCGAACCAGTGGATTGTAGATGATAGGTTCTAATGCTGGAGGAATTTTGAAGTACTGAATGTTAATGCGACCAATGGCAGCAATCTCTTCATCCGTCACACGGACTTTGGGGACAGCCTTGCTTGTTTTTGTCGCCCTGGCTGTTCAACTTATACATGTATGGGGTGGTGCGAGAGGTGAATGCAAGGGTAGTGGGAAAGGGATTGGAGATGGTTAAAGAAAATGGAGAAAAGTGGGAGGTGAGCCAGCTGTTGTTTGCGGACGACACTGCGCTTGTGGCAGGATCGGAAGAGGGATTGAGGAAGTTGGTGGCAGAGTTTGGGAGAGTATGTGATAGAAGAAAGCTAAAGATAAATGTGGGTAAAGTAAGGTGATGAGATGTACAAGGGGTGAAAGTGGCAGTAAACTGGAATTGAGCATTAAGGGGGTACGCGACACCTGGGGGGGGGTGAATTTGGTCAAGATATGGCATTTTTCAAAACTGTGTTCAAAATGTTCGTATACCACTTAGAAACAAATCCCGACAAATAATTTTCCAGCCGCGCGCAATTTAAAGGTCCTGGGCGAGGATTAAAGGGACAGATTTAAAGGCGCAACCCACACTAGAAGGAGGCGTGCCACTTAGGACCTTCAGGCGCAGCGAATAACGTTGAAATTTGATTGAATTTACACTCGCCCAGTGTATCAACGGCCAATACGATTGTGGAGGGGAAGGGAGGAAGGTGGAGGGAGAATATTTCGCCAACTTTGTGCGAAACTAAGCGTTAGTTACCGACTAGCTCTGAAAAGGGAAGTACGCATGTCTCATGAGCTCTCATTGCAATCTATTACTTTAGCTAGTACATATTACTCTTTAGTACAGTCATCATGGGTAGCAAAAAGAACAAAAGAACATCACAATGACAAAAAACAGCAGTTAAAGATGGCAAGCAGTCAAAGATGACTAAAGATCTCACCACCTCTCACTCCACCACCGCCCTCACCTGCACCTCTGTGACGGTGACAGAGGTAAAAGACAACATTAGACTAAACAATTCAAAGAGGAAGATTAAATCTAAAGAAGAAAGCAAGAGGAAAAAGATCAAGGCTATACAGGAAGAAGAAAGAAGAAGGGACATCATATGATGCTGGAGGGGGTGCCCTACCAACATAGATTGGCGAGGGGAATCTGATGAGGAAAGAGAAGGCGCCCACTACTGGAAAATAAACCTCTTTCCAATGATTTAGATACCCTGAAGACCCCCAGCAGAGAGGTTTCATATGAAGAAACCGCCAAAGGTGCAAAAAAGCAAATTATATGATGTTGTCGTCTGTGCGTCGTCACTACTGTGACATACTTATACTTTAGTTTTTCAGTATTTAAAGTACTTATAATTAAAATATGTTGATAATTTTTACTGTACTTACTTATTATATAATACGAATTAAGCCATGAAAAAATCAGTCAAATTGGTGAAACTATAAGCAAGTTACAGATATATTCATATTTCAAGTTGCCATATCTCCGTTCGATATTTTTCTATTTTTTTTTAATCATAAAAAATCTAATATACATTAGATTTAGATGAAACTTACAGGGAATATTACTTTTAGTAACTGCTAGGGCCGATCGTTCGAATATTTTGAATAGGATGAAAGAGTTCGGAGTAATAATGGAAACAAGAGCAAAAAAATTGTATTTTTCACGATTTTTGCCAGCCATTAAAATTGAAATGCCTGTATGCAAAAGTATAAAGGAAATTGTTCAATTACTCAATGACCGGCCCTAGGTGTGCCTACTGACTAATCATAGCCAAAATATAAAACAAATTGGTCCACGTATTATGGTGCTGTGCACTTTTAAATGTCGCTACTGGTATACGTACATGTGTACATGTGTACATACATCATTCTGCTTCACCTAAAATGTAGGCAATATGGATACCTATTTACCTGAGAAGTTTCAGCTCTTTACTCTAAATATTTTAGAAAATGACCTCCAGGTGTCGCATACCCCTTTAAGGGAGAGCAACTGGAGGAAGTGGAGAGTTTTAGATATTTGGGTGCAAATGTGGCAGGAAAAGGTGGAGTGAAGGTGGAGGTAGAATGTAGATTGAGAGAAGTAAATGCCTTGGTGGATTAAAGAGTGTAATGAGGAATAGACATTTGGGAATGGATGCGAAGAGGAGACTGTATGAAGGAGTGATTGGGCCAACAGCACTGTATGGGGCAGAAACGTGGAACATAAGAGAAGAGAGAAGGAGTTCAAAGGTGTTTGAGATGAAGTGTCTGAGAATTATGGTGGGGGTTACTAGGCTAGATAGGGTGAGAAATGAGGAGGTGAGGAGGAGAACAGGGGTGGAAAAGGAGCTGGGAGATAGGGTTGATGAAAGAGTATTAGGATGGTTTGGACACATGGAAAAAATGAGTGAAGAAAGACTAGTAAAAGAGGTATGGAAGGCAGATGTGGAGGGAGTGAACATGAGGGGACGTCCTAGGATGAGGTGGATGGATGGGGTGAAGGGGGCTTTGGGGAAGAGGGGAATGTCTGTTGAGGAAGGACGGGAGAGGACAGAAGACAGGGGTGAATGGAGAATGGTTGTATATGGATGGTGTTGTGATTGTATGAGGTGGAATGGGCGGGATGGCGGGTGAGGTAGTATGTGTGAGCAAAAGTTGATGCACACCGAAGGGATTTCTCCCCATCCTCTCCTTTTATGCAAGGGGGGACGGAGAGGGGGGGTCGCCGATTTAATGAAGCGGCCTTGCTGTGGATGTGCTGTGTCTTGCGACACTGCTTCTGACCTAGGGCAGTGGGCAAGGTGCAGGGATGACCCGTCATCCAGGAGGTGCTCAGATAAGAGGGAGGGTGGGAGGGGTGTGGAGTGTATTCAGGGATGAAATGGGTGGGAATGATTTTATGCCTTTCCCTTTTTGGCTACCTCCCTTGTAAGGGGGAAAAAGCCATGGTATATGTATGATGTACTAAAACACTAGTACATGTGCACTAGCACTACTATATTAGTACACTAATATACTAGTTCTAGTACACTGGTAAATCATAATGTTTAACTAATACAAGTATTCAAGAAAATTAGTTTACCAGTATTAATACACGAGAACACTAGTACTAATACCCTAGTACACTCGTAGCAGTTCACTGATAATAGTACACTAGTACTAATACACTAGTAACAGTTACTAATGCTAGTACTAGTACTACTACATTAGTACTAGTATATTAGTACAAGTACACTAGTATTGTTACACTAGCACTGGTATATTAGTATAAGTTTACTGGTACAATAGTACTAATACACTAGTTCATGTAAAACTAATGGACAGCTCGTACATGTGTAATAAACACATAAAACTTAGAAACGAATATGTGAATATAGGCAGGGAAAAAAAAAAAAAAAAAAAAAAAAGGAACTACGAGAAAGATATAATAGACAAATGGAAGGATCAACCAAGTCTGCCACTCTTTTTTTCTTGTTCCTGCAGGTGACAGTGACCCGCATCCGCACAGTAAGCAATTATCATCATGTCAACAATCGACTTGACCTCTCACCTGACCCCCAGTAGATGCGATGCTCACACGTGACCCCGATTCCTAAGTGAGGTCGGAGTTAGCAGGCATCATGTCACATCTCACTGCAAATATATATATACATATATATATATACATATATATATATATATATACATATATATATATATATATATATATATATATATATATATATATATATATATATATATCATACTAACATGTAACAAAAATAAATATATAAAATAGAAATAATTCTTTCCATAAAGGGAGAGCAATTCCCCATAAGCTTTGCTTCATGTTCTCCCTTTTCAACAAGTAATTTTGTAAAAATTTTGTATATATATGTATAAATTGTATTTCATTTTGTTGAAAACTCCTTTACAGATATGTAAATGATAAATTAAAAGACAAACACAAAATAGTGAAACTGCGTGAAAGAGATAAAGAATATATAGATGACATAGAAATGGCTTAAGTTATGATCAATCAGACATTTCAGGTCTGTTTTTACAATTGAAAACTCACAAATTTGGGAAGATGGACAACGAGAAATATCCCCAAAATGAAAGAAAGAAATTAAGGGTCACACAGAAAGAAATGAGACAAAATATAAAACCTAGATGTTAGGAAATCACATGGACCGGATGGAATTGCAAATTGGATATTGAAAGAGTGTACAGCTAAACTAACGGACAAATTATACAAGATAATAGATTTCTCACTCAAAGAAGGAAAGGTACTACAAGATTGGAAAATGCAAACATTGTACCAATATATAAAGGAGGAAACAAAGAAAATCCTACAAACTTCAGACCGGTATCCCTTACAAGCACAGTAGCAAAAATATGTGAAAAGGTTATTAGGAACAAATGGATCAAACACTTGGAAGAGAATAAAATACTAAACCCTAAACAATTTGGCTTTAGAAGTGGAAGATTGTGTATCACACACTTAATATGGTTTTACTCAAGATTAATTTCTTAGCATTTCCCACTGCAGCTATCTTTCCCTCCCTATCCTCCTTCACATTAAGCAACTCCCTAAAATATTCTGCCCATCTTCCCCTTACTGCCTTCTCCTCCAATATCATCTCTCCATCTGCACCTTTTACCTTTTCTTCTCTACTTGATTCGCCTCCTCTTCCTCTCTTAATTTCTTTCCAAAACATCTTTTTATTACTTTCAAAATTTTCTGTCATACTCTTACCCCATTTTACATCTGCTCTCCTCTTTGCCTCCTTTACCTTTTTCTTTACTTCTCTTTTCTTTTCCCTGTACTTGTAGCTTGTTAAGTGTAGTTGGGAAGGCTTATGGGAGGATCTTGATTGAGAGGATTAGGAGAGGAACAGAGGGAGTAATTGGTGAGGAACAGTGTGGGTTTAGGACAGGTAGAGGTTGTGTACATCAGATATTTGTGGTAAGACATATGTGAGAAAGCTATAGGAAAGGGGAAGGATGTTTTCTTGGCCTTTATGGATCTGGAAAAGGCTTATGACAGGGTAGACAGAAAGGCACTGTGGGAGGTTATGCAGATATACGGGATAGGAGGAAAGCTTTTGGGAGCTGTCAAGAGTTTTTATGAGAGTAGTAGAGCTTGTGTCAGGATTAGAAATGGAGAGAGTGAGTGGTTTGAAGTAAAGGTGGGACTTCGTCAAGGATGCGTTATGTCACCCTGGCTGTTCAACTTATACATGGATGGAGTGGTGCAAGAGGTGAATGCAAGGGTAGTGGGTCAGGGATTGGAGATGGTTAAGGAAAATGGAGAAAAGTGGGAGGTGAGCCAGCTGTTGTTTGCAGACGACACTGCGCTTGTGGCAGGATCGGAGGAGGGATTGAGGAAGTTGGTGACAGTTTGGGAGAGTGTGTGATAGAAGGAAGCTGAAGATAATGTGGGTAAAAGTAAGGTGATGAGATGTACAAGGGCTGGAAGTGGCAGTAATCTGGAAGTGAGCATTAAGGGGGAGCAACTGGAGGAAGTGGATAGTTTTAGACACTTGGGTGCAAATGTGGCAGGAAAAGGTGGAGTGAAGGTGGAGGTCGAATGTAGATTGAGAGAAGCGAGTAAATGCCTTGGTGGTTTAAAAAGTGTAATGAGGAATAGAAATTTGGGAATGGATGCTAAGAGGAGACTGTATGAAGGAGTGATTGTGCCAACAGCACTGTATGGAGCAGAAACATGGAACATAAGAGAGGAAGAGAGAAGGAGCTTGAATGTGTTTCAGATAAGTGTCTGAGAAGTATGATGGGGGGTACTAGGCTAGATAGAGTGAGAAATCAGGTGGTGAGGAGGAGAACAGGGGTGGAAAGGGAGTTGGGAGATAGGGTGGATGAAAGAGTATTAGGATGGTTTGGACACATGGAAAGAATGAGTGAAGAAAGACTAGTAAAGGAGGTATGGAAGGCAGATGTGGAGGGAGTGAACATGAGGGGACGTCCTAGGATGAGATGGATGGATGGGGTGAAGGGTGCTTTGGGGAAGAGGGGAATGTCTGTTGAGGAAGGATGGGAGAGGACAGAAGACAGGGGTGAATGGAGAATGGTTGTATATGGAAGATGTTGTGATGCATGAGGTGGAATGGACGGGGGAATGGGGGGTGAGGTAGTGTGTGTGAGCAAAAATTTTGACGCAGCCCGAAGGGATTTCTCCCCGTCCTCTCTTTTATATGGGGGGACGGAGAGGGGGGGGTCGCCGATTTAATGAAGCGGCCTTGCTGTGGATGTGCTGTGTCTTGCGACACTGCTTCTGACCCAGGGCAGTGGACAGGGTGCAGGGATGACCCGTCATCTAGGAGGTGCTAAGATGAGAGGGAGGGTGGAGGGGTGTGGAGTGTTTTCGGGGATGGAATGGGTGGGAATGATTTTATGCCTTTTCCTTTTTGGCTACCTCCCTGGTAAGGGGTAAAAAGCCTTGGTATGTATGTACTCAAGATTAATAGAAATAATACAAGAAAGAGATGGCTGGGCTGATTGTGCCTTCTTAGACTTGCAGAAGGCTTTTGACAAAGTACCACATAAAAAGCTAATAAGAAAAATTGAAATAATAGGAGGAATACAAGGTAAGCTACTGGAATGGATGAGAGATTTCTCGAGTGGGAGAAAAGTGAGAGTTGTAATTAGAGACAAGAACTCGAACTGGGAAGATATGATAAGTGGCATCCCACAGGGCTCTGTATTGGCTCCTTTAATGTTTCCCATTTATATAAATGATATGGATGAGGGAGTGAGGTATTACGTGAACCTCTTTGCTGATGATGCCAAATTACTTAAGAGAGCAAGCACAGAAGAAGACTGCAGATTGCTATAAGTAGACCTGGATAAAATATGGAAATGGAGTCAGAAGTGTGAAGTGAACTTTAACATTAAGAAATGCAGTACAATGGAATTTGGAAAAAGCAAAAATAGTATATCGGGTCAATATAAAATTGGTACTAAGGAAGTCAAACAAGTCGACTCCGAAAGGGACCTAGGAGTAATTATCTCTAGTGACTTGACACCTGATAAACATGTCAATAAACTAGTTGGAGAAACTTTAAACTTATAAGATCAATGAGAGTGGCCTTTGACTACATGGATGAAGAAATGGAGAAAATATTAATTACATTGATAAGACCTAAATTAAAGTATGCTGCGACACTATGGGCACCTAGTAAAGAAAGAAAAAAAGAAAGAAAGAAAAAAAAAAGAAGAAAAAAAAAAAAAGAGCAGCAACAAAAATGGCACCTACACTTTTAATTTTGACATATGAACAAAGATTGGATAAGTTACATCTATCAACACTGGAACAGAGAAGAGAATGAGGTGATTTAATTATCTACAGAATTATGAAAGGGAGGAAATTCTAGACAACTTATTAAAATGGGACAAGAGAAACAGGACATGAAAAGAAGCTAAAGAAGCAGTTACAGAAGATATTTGAAAAAGAATAGCTTCCCACACGGACTGATGTCTGGAACAAACTAAATGGGGAAACAGTGAGTGCCAAAACTATACAAGATTTTAAGAACTGGATGCAGAGAGATAAAAAAATGGGTTACAACGAGCATAGCTCTCATTCCATAAAATACAAATAGGTAAATACAACTATTATACCAATACATGGTACACAAGTACTTTAGCAATTTGAATCTATGTTGTGATCACTATTTGCAGTGGTTTCACCAACTTCTATATCGACAATTGTCATACTCTCATGGCTAGTGATCAACAGATCGAGTAAATTTCCATGTTGTCTGGGTCTTTTACATATAGAAAACTTTAGTAAATATTAACGAGTAAAAATAATATCCGTCCTGGTTATATGAATAGAATTTCCATGTAAAGCCAAATAAATAACAATGCATGTTACCAATATACCTTTAAAGTTAATATTTTTCTGCCTATCATGGTAACACATTAACTTAGTTTGGTTATAAAAGGGATTATTGGTAATTTACTTTTATTCATTTGTTTATTTATTATATTTATTCATTATTATCATTATTATTATTATTTTTTTGAGTAGTGGGATCCCCTTGAAAAGAAGAACGCTGGTCGTCACTTTTAACTTCTACATCTCCTTTCCATAAAACGAAATATACTAGAATAGTATGGGGTGAAGTGTTACATCCTGGGCATTTATCCACAATGCAGTCATCCAGCCTCTTCTGGTAGCTTAGAAGGGCTGGGTGGTGGCTGCACCGCAGTCTGGTCAGGTGGACTGTGTCCTTTCGTGGGAGAGAGGATTCAGAGGGATGGCTATCAGGGGGTCTGGCATGTAGCAGTGTGTCGTCCTTTAGTGTGTTAATGGAGCAGTGAGTGATATGATCATGAATATGTTTCCAGAGGCTGGTATTTGGTGGTTTTGGAGGAAGAGAAGAGAGTATTTGTGTGATATAGATATTTGGGTGTTTTTTTTTATATTTCTTGGTGTGTGTGTGTGTTCTGCTATATAGTGTAGTGGGTGTGCTGTGTTTGTGGAGGCTGCAGCAAGTGTTTGTGTGTCTCTCTTGTCAAGGTGATCTTTGACTTTGAGGACTTTTGTTTCATAGTGTAGGTGGTCTGTAGGTGTTGTATATGTGCAGCCTGTAATTGTTTTTAATGCTTTGTTTTGTATGGTGGAATAAAAAAAGTAATGAGGAATAGAAATTTGGGAATGGATGCTAAGAGGAGACTGTATGAAGGAGTGATTGTGACAACAGCACTGTATGGAGCAGAAACATGGAACATAAGAGAGGAAGAGAGAAGGAGCTTGAATGTGTTTCAGATGAAGTGTCTGAGAAGTATGATGGGGGTTACTAGGCTAGATAGAGTGAGAAATCAGGTGAGGAGGAGAACAGGGGTGGAAAGGGAGTTGGGAGATAGGGTTGATGAAAGAGTATTAGGATGGTTTGGACACATGGAAAGAATGAGTGAAGAAAGACTAGTAAAGGAGGTATGGAAGGCAGATGTGGAGGGAGTGAACATGAGGGGACGTCCTAGGATGAGATGGATGGATGGGATGAAGGGGGCTTTGGGGAAGAGGGGAATGTCTGTTGAGGAAGGATGGGAGAGGACAGAAGACAGGGGTGAATGGAGAATGGTTGTATATAGAAAGTGTTGTGATGCATGAGGTGGAATGGACGGGGGGATGGGGGGTGAGCAAAATTTTGATGCAGCCCGAAGGGATTTCTCCCCGTCCTCTCCTTTATATGGGGGGACGGAGAGGGGGGACGGAGAGGGGGGTCGCCGATTTAATGAAGCGGCCTTGCTGTGGATGTGCTGCGTCTTGCGACACTGCTTCTGACCCAGGGCAGTGGACAGGGTGCAGGGATGACCCATCATCTAGGAGGTGCTAAGATGGGAGGGAGGGTGGAGGGGTGTGGAGTGTTTTCGGGGATGGAATGGGTGGGAATGATTTTTGTGCCTTTTCCTTTTTGGCTACCTCCCTAGTAGGGGGGAAAAAGCCTTGGTATATGTATGTATGTTTTGTATGGTCTGAAGGGTGTTGAGGTGTGTCTCACTGAGATTAGGTGCCCTTGCTGGACTTGCATAATTCATCACTGAGTGTATGGAATTGTTTATTTTAAGGTAAGTTTCTTTGTTTTGTCCAAATGTTGTTTCAGTAATTGATTTAAGTGCATTGAGTCTAGGTGTGCATTTACTTTTTATGTTTGTGATGTGTTGTTTAAATGACATGGATATATCATAGGTTACACCATATAGAGATGAGGAATGTATTTGTGTTCTTTTGTCCAGTTGGTGAAAAGTGTTGCTGTGGATTTGGCTGGGGCTATTTTGAGTATTTTTGTAATAAACCATGTGTTGAGTGTATTAAGGTATGGCTGTATTATTGTGATTGTTATGTCGTCTGCATAGGAAGAGATTTGTATTTCCGAGGTGTCTGGTGTAAGTATATCATGCATGTATAGAATAAAGAGTGTGGGGAATAGAACTGAGCCCTGTGGTACTCCATTCTTAATGTTTCTGGTGTGCGATGATTGGCCATCATATGACACATAAGCATTTCTGCCTGCCAGATAAATGGCCAGCCATCTTTTAGGGTGTGTGCTGTGTCCAGGGTGCAGGGATGACCCGTCATCTAGGACAGGGGTTCTCAAAGTGGGGTCCGTGGCACTTTGACAGGGGGTCCGCAAAATTTAACGAATTTATCGGTGGATGCAGCCGATTTCCATGACAGCCATCTGGCAACACTGATGGAATGTCAACCACTGGCAGTGTACGTCCAGTGGTCGTCAGGAGTGTATCACGAGTTGTTGGGTAAAAAAGACATTTTTATTATCTTTGTGTATAGATTATTTATGTAATTATGTTTTTATTAACTATTATTTTGTTTGTGTATGTCCCCCTTTTGTGAGAACTAGGGGTATATCTATATTTAACAGTACTATATCTATATCCTTTCAGATGCGTGAGTAGGAGATAGCTGTGCATGTGCATGGTAGTATCAACAGTGATTCATAGTGACAGCAGCCTGGTGTACCTTTGGTAGGTGTCATCATGGAATAGTTTGTAAAACGACCGGCATCCAGCGTTACGAGTGAACTCGGTGAACCATCGAAATCATCAGGAAAAGTGAGGAAATATGACGATAGCTATATTAAATTCGGCTTCATCGAAAACAAGGACGGGAAACCAAAGTGCGTAATCTGCCTGCAGGTGCTTTCTAACGATGCTATGAAGCCTTCTAAACTGAGGAGACACCTTGAAACGAAACATCCGGATTGTGCTCAGAAAAGCAAGTCCTTTTTTGAGCGCAAGAGAGAGGTGTACCACCAACAACAAACTATGATGACAGGATTCACCACCATTCCTCAAAAGGCACAGCGAGCCTCCTACCTGACAGCGCAGAGGATAGCCAGAAGCAAGAAGCCCCACACAATCGGGGAGGAACTGGTGCTCCCCGCAGCGGTAGAGATTTGCGAGGTGATGATCGGAAAAGAGGCCGCAAGTACTCTCAAATGTACACCGCTTTCAAATGATACAGTGAGAAGAAGGATTGAAGATATGTCCTGTGACATAAAATCGCAACTTGTGACAAGATTGCGAGCGTGCCCTTTCTCAATTCAACTCGACGAGTCCACTGACGTGTTGAATTGCGTCCAGCTCATTGTGTTTGTTCGTTATCCATGGAATGGACACTTTGTTGAGGATTTTTTGTTCTGTAAAATGGTGCCTGGACAAACAACAGGTGAGCAAATATTCAATATACTTGACAATTTCATGACAGAAACAAAGCTGAATTGGGAAAACTGCATTGCTGTCTGCACCGATGGCGCAGCTGCTATGACTGGCTGCAAGAGTGGGGTGGTTGCAAGGATAAAGAGGATGAATCCGCAGATCGTAGCCACACACTGTATGCTGCATAGGGAGGCTCTTGCCTCGAAAGACATGGCACCTGACTTACACTCTGTTCTTAGCACTGTTGTGCATGACGTAGTTCACTATGTGAAGTCAAGGCCACTACAGTCTTGGTTGTTTTCTCAGCTCTGCAATGAAATGGGTGCAGGACATGACACACTACTGTTCCACCCTGAGGTACGATGGCTCTCCCGTGGGAAAGTTTTACAGCGGGTGTTTGAACTGCGTACCGAGCTGTGTGACTTTCTGAAAGATGCCAAGCCCCCCACTGCAATGCTTCTTTCTGACCCAAGGTGGGTAGCCCAGCTTGCCTATCTTGCCGACATGTTCAATATAATGAACGAGCTCAATTTATCCATGCAAGGTGGCTATGCCTCTGTCTTGGAGGTCAGCGATAAAATCTAGGCCTTTAGGGGGAAAACTGAGATCTGGAGAATGCGAGTCTTGAATGGGATCACAGACATGTTCCCACAACTCACAGAGTTTTTGGACACAAACAAACTATCAGCTGAGTTGGTAAGAAATCAGATCTACGGTCATCTTACTGCACTGAGTGAACATTTCAATTCCTACTTCACTGATATCGACACCGATGCCTGGGATTGGGTTCGGGATCCTTTTGTTGCCAGTTCATCAGCACGTGGTCTCAGTGCAAAGGCAGAGGAAGAACTGTTGGAGCTGTCATGCGATGGGAGCCAGAGGATCCGATTCCGTCAATGTACACACATAGACTTTTGGGCTTCTATCAGAGAGGAATATCCTGAACTCTTTGCTGCAGCTTGGAAGGTTTTGCTTCCATTTCCCACTACTTATCTCTGCGAGGCATCTTTCTCAGCTCTGACAGCCATGAAAACCAAGTACAGGGCTCAGATGCATGTGGAAGATGACCTAAGAGTATGCCTCTCATCCATCCATCCCAGGATAGAGAAGTTGTGCACTGGGAGGCAGGCCCATCCTTCACATTAATAATGTGAACAAAAGACATCTTATATTGGTGAGAAAGAGGGAGAGGGAATTTCTGGAAATGTTATTCAAGGGAATTTCATGGCTGTATTTGAACACTTATCTTTGGATTACACATTTGAATTATTGTCTTATGTTTTGATATTATCAGAATTGCCAATTAAAGATGGAGTTACACTTAATTCTCAGTTAAAGTATTTATTTACAGCTTTCCATGACTGTTGATATTATGAAACAGTGCGTACATTATATATATATATATATATATATATAATATATATATCCTGGGGGGAACACATGTGAGGGGGTCCTCAGCTTGTTTTCTGTAATAAAAGTGGTCCTTGGTTGAAAAATGTTTGAGAACCCCTGATCTAGGAGGTGCTAAGATGGGAGGGAGGGTGGAGGGGTGTGGAGTGTTTTCGGGGATGGAATGGGTGGGAATGATTTTATGCCTTTTCCTTTTTGGCTACCTCCCTAGTAGGGGGGAAAAAGCCTTGGTATATGTATGTATGTATGTATGTATCTTTTAGTGTTATTGTGCATGTCTTTGTTATATATTTTGTTTGTTACTTTGTGGAGGGGGATAGCATCAAAAGCTTTACCAATGTCTAATGTTATAAGAAGTGTTCTGTGATGGGGCCTATCTGAATTGATGCCATCTAATATTCTTTGTGTGAGATTTATTAGAAGAGTGTGGAGTGTAGTGGCCTAAAACTGTGTTGTGATTCAGCAAGGAGAATATGTAGTATGAGGGAGTTGGGAGATATGGTTGATGAATGAGTATTGAATCTATTTTTCCTTATAAAAAAGTAGTTTTAAGATTCATTTAGATAAGCACCTAAGAAATATGCTGTAATGACTGGCATTTTTATTTTATTTGTTATTATTAATGGTTTATTTCTAGTTATTCATTTATTGTCAATTATTCTTATTTTTGTTCATCATTTTTCATTATTTACTTATCTTATTCTTTTACCTACCTGTTTATTATCTATGTTTTCCACATCCAACCTAGTTATGGACCAAAAGATCTCCTGCCGGCATACTCTTCCTTTGTAATCCTTTGGTTTGGACACATGGAAAGAAAGAATGAGTGAAGAAAGATTAGTAACAGAGGTGTGGAAGGAGTGAACATGAAGGGGCGACCAAGGATGAGATGGGTGGATGGGGTGAAAAGGGCATTGGGAAAGAGGGGAATGTCTGTTGAGGAAGGACGGGAGAGGACAGAAGATAGGGGTGAATGGAGAATGGTTGTGTATGGATGATGCTGTGATGCATGAAAGGGAGTGGGTGGGAGATGGGGGGGTGAGGGAGTATGTGTGAAAAATAAATTGATGCAGCCTGAAGGGATTTCTCCCCCATCTCCATTCCTGCAGGAGGGGTCAGAGTTTTTTTTTTTTTTTTTTGCAGATTTAATGAAGCAGGCTTGCTGTGGATGTGCTGTGTCTTGCAACACTGCTTCTAACGCAGGGCAGTGGGCGAGTTGCAGGGATAACCTGTCTTCCAGGAGCAGCCAAGATAAGAGGGAGGAAGGGGGGTGAATGGAAGTGGGGTATGTGTGAATGGAATAGGTGGGGGTGGATTTTATGCCTTTGTTTTTGGCTACCTCCCTTGTACCATATACCATACCAAAGGCTTTTTCCCTCTTGTATGAGGGGGGGGGGGTTACCCAAAAAGAAAAAGGCATAGAAACCACTCCCACCCATTCTATTTCCTATATATTCCACTCCCCTCCACCCTCCCTATTATCTTGGCACCTCCTGGAAGACGGGTCATCCCTGCATCCTGTCCACTGCCCTGGGTCAGAAGCAGTGTTGCAAGACACAGCACATCCACAGCAAGGCCGCTTCATAAATTCGGCAACCCCCCCCTCTCCGTCCCCTCATGCAGAAAAGGAGAAGACGGGGAGAAATCCCTTCGGGCTGTGTCAAATTTTTCTCATACATACTTCCTTACCCCCCACCCCCACCCACTGCCCCTCATGCATCACAGCATCATCCATACACAACCCCTCTCCATTCACCCCTATCTTCTGTCCTCTCCCATCCTTCCTCCACAGACATTCCTCTCTTTTGTAATACCCCTTTCACCCCATCCATCCATCTCATCCTAGGTCGACCCCTCATATTCACTCCTTCCACACTTCTTTTACTAATCTTTCTTCACCCATTCTTTCCATGTGTCCAAACCATCCCAATACTCTTTCATCCACCCTATGTCCCAGCTCCCTTTCCACCCCTGTTCTCCTCCTAACCTCCTCATTTCTCACTCTATCTAGCCTAGTAACCCCTATCATACTTCTCAGACATTTCATTCAAACTCCTCCTCTCTTATGTTCCATGTTTCTGCCCCTTACAGTGCTGTTGGCACAATCACTCCTTCATATTATAAGCTCACTTGTAAGGGGGGAAAAGCCTTTGGTATATATATATGTGTCATCACAGACACATCAAATAGTCAAAGAATTTTTAAATATCTTCACCTTCCTAAACAAGGCAGTGAACAAGTGGAACACATTACCAGTTGTTGTTGCCTTGTGTTGTTCATAACAAAATAGAGGAACACAATCACCTTCACAGGCTCTCAACAGAGTTTCCACTTGCTATGTCGTGTTCTTGTCTGATGGCTACCCCAGTACCCCCTTCCTCCATGTTCTACCCTGTTAGAACCCTTACAGAATTGTTGGTCCAAGGATTGCAGTAGAAATAATAAGCCATACCAACTATCAAGGAGCTAACTCCGCACCCCCACCCACATGGAACCTGAGAAGAAAGAAGTGATATGGCAGAACTATTTGGGAGGCTGTGCACAAAAGACAGACAAATATGAATTCAAATCTAAATATGATCATTGAAATTAAGGATATAGATTAATTTGCAACTGTACATGATTTTGAGAATAGGTATTATGTCATATTGGAGAGTAGTAGATGGGACCCAACAAGCGTTGTTATTTTCCTACATACTACAGTTAGGTAAATGCATACATAACAGGACCCCATGAGCATAGCTCATTTCTTGTGGGTAAATATACATGAGAGGTAATATATTATTTTTTTTAACATGTCTTTCTATACATAATATTTCTCACTCACCTTGAATTTGCTTGTATCAACAAAGTGTGTCCAGGGTTGAACATCTTCTCTTCTCTTCTGCAGCCACTCCTTTGCAGCTGGAGATGCCATCTGCAGCTGCACAGGCAACCGCATTATCAAACTGAAATAAATATATCAAATGTTATCAGCTAAATCTATCAAATCTATCTCAAATGACCATTAGCTGGAAGAATTAAAACTAAGGTCACATCCACTCACAAATACCCATTATCTTCTGTCCCAATCTCATCTGTATCCACATTATCCTTGATGTTAACATATGTCAGCCACTGGGCAACAAATGATGGCATAATTTTTTGCCAAAGCACACAAAAGCTACACCACGAGCATAGCTCCCCTTCCCGTAAAATACAACTAGGTAAATACAAAATAATTCAAATTATATAGTGAACCACAACAGCCATTCTGAACAACAAAAGTTGCATTGAGACATATTTCTATAGGCAGAATGATATAACACACTATACATACTGACTGTACATATACTGTCAAGGGCTTTTCCCCCCTTACAAGGGAGGTGGCCAAACTCAAAGACATAAATCCACTCCCACCCATTTCATTCCCCCATACTTTACTCCCACTCACCACCCCTCCCTCCCTTGCTCTTTTCTTGGTTCCTCCTGGATGATGGGTCATCCCTGCAGCTCGCCCACTGCCCTCCCTGGGTCAAAAGCAATGCAGCAAGGCCGCTTCATTTAATTAGTGACCCCCGTCTTCGTCCCCTCATGCAGACAAAGAGAAGATGGGGAGAAATCCCTTTAGGCTGCATCAAAATATCATTTCCACATACTTCCTCACCCACACCCATCCCCCACCCTCCCTTCCATGCATCACGGCATCATCCATACACAATTGTATACTACAATTAGGTAAATACAACTCTTCTCCACTCACCCCTATCTTCTATCTTCTTCCATCCTTCCTCAACAGACATTCCCCTCTTTCCAATGCCCCTTTTACCCCATCCATCCATCACATCCTAGGTCGACCCCTCATGTTCACTCCTTCCACCTCTCCCTTCCACACCTCTTTCACTAATCTTCCTTCACTCATTCTTTCCATGTGTCCAAACCATCCCAACACTCATAAACCCCATCTCCCAACTCCCGTTTCACCTCATTTCTCACTTTATCTAGCCTAATAACCCCTAACATACTTCTCAGGCATTTCATCTCAAACTCATTTATACTTTTCCTATCTTATATTCCATGTTTCTGCCTTATAAAGTGCTGTTGGCACAATCACTCCTTCATACAATCTCCTCTTAGCATCCATTCCCAAATGTCTATTTCTCATTGCACTTTTTAATCCACCAAGGCATTTACTTGCTTCTCTCAATCTACATTCTACCTCCACCTCCATTCCTCCCTTTCCTGCCATATTTGCACCCAAATATCTAAAGCTATCCACTGCCACCAGTCTCACTTCCAATTTGCTGCTATCCTCTCCCATTGTACATTTCATCACCTTGTATTTACCCACATTTATCTTCAACTTCCTTCTTTCACACACCTTCTCAAACTGTTACTAACTCCCTCCTCTGATCCTGCTACAAGCAGTGTCGTCAGCAAACAACAACTGGCTTATCTCCCACTTTTCTCCATTTTCTTTAACCATCTTCAACCCCTGACCCACTACCCTTGCATTTACCTCTCGCACCACCCCATCCATGTATAGATTGAACAGCCAGGGTGACAGAACACATCTCTGACCAAGTCCCACCTTTACCTCAAACCACTCACTCTCTTCATTTCTAATCCTAACACACACCCTACTCCTCTCGTAAAAACTCTTGACTGCTCTTAACAGCTTTCTTCCTATCTCATATGTCTGTAATACCTCCCACAGTGCCTTCCCGTCTACCCTGTCATAAGCCTTTTCCAGATCCATAAAAGCCCAAAAAACATCCTTACCTTTTCCTATACCTTTCTCACATATCTGTCTTACCACAAAAATCTGATATACGCAACCCCTACCTGTCCTAAACTCACACTGTTCCTCACCAATTACTCTCTCTCCTAATCCTCTCAATCAAGACCCTCCCATAGGACTTCCCAACTACACTTAACAAACTGATCCCTTTGAAACTACTACACTCACACTTGTCCCCTTTTCCCATGTAAAGTGGAACTATACAGGCAACTCTCCAGTCCTCTGGCACTCTACCCTCTCTTAACCAAATATTAAATAACCTCACCAGCTAGTCCACCATCTCTCTACCTCCTTTTTTCAGACATTCAGCATGACATCCATCCAACCCAGGTGCCTAACCTGCTCTCATCATCTCAACAACTGCCTTCACTTCATCTTTCCTTATTTCTCCTCCATTTTCTCCACTCATCACGGTCACTTTCTTAGCGCTTCCCACTGCAACTACCTTTCCCTATCCTTCACATTTAACAACTCCCTAAAATATTCTTTATTTTGTATTTCATTTTGTATTTTTAGTTTTACCATATATTTTTATTTTGATGTTTCAATTTGTAGTTTCACCATAAATAGTTTTTCAATATATAAATAAAAATATAACTCTTTCAAAATTATTCTGAAATTACCTCAGCGGTGACGGTGTTTGGGGGGACACTTCCGTAAAGGTGATTGGCTGTACAATACCGACTACCGATATGATTCCAGGAGACGGAACATCGAAGAAGCTTAGACAGAGGTACCTATGGAAGTGGCTAACAGCTATCAAGGGTATAACGAAGAAGACTTTCCAAGAAGATAAGGTGTTGGCAGCTAGACTAAGGGACGAGTACAGTAAAATGTTCCCTGGGTTGTACGCTGACATCAAGACCTTTAATGTTTAAGTGTCAATACGCAAGTTCCAAGGGAAGGTGATCGCCTTCAAATTAACTCTAGAGAACGATAAACAATTCAAATACAGTGATGACATGTTTGACGGATTGGAGTGTTCGGACGATATGATAGAGGAGGATTCAGAGGCGTTCACGCGGCATTACTTCCCAGGATATAAGAAATTCGTTAAACATGGTGCAAAGTCGGATCACAGGAACTTCCAGATGCATTTCTTAGACAGACTTTTCAAAACATCAAAAAGAACTGTTATTCACAACAAATATGCTATAAGAAAGGTAAAAGCTGTGATTAAGCATAAAAATGAAACGAAAAAGAAAACTATCGAACACAACGCTCAATCTAACCTCAAACCAAGAACATAACTCTTTCAAAATGATTCTGAAATTACCTCAGTGGTGGCGGTGTTTGGGATTCTCTGATTATCTATACCGGAACCACTAAAGAAAACGGAGAAATAGTAACAAAACGACCACACAATGTAGTATATAAGTTGTTCATGAATCATGAATATTTTTTTAATTGAGCATGGAGTAATCAATATTCCTGAAGACATATTTAAACTAATAGAAGCTATCAAGATCATTATGCCAGACTATGACACCGTCTACACATCAACCACTGGAGATTCATTGGAGGATATTAAGGATTAGATTTTGGACAAACTAAGGAAGGAAAATAAGGAACTACATGAGAAGTTGGATCAGATCTTCACCATGATGAAGAGGATGAGAGATGAAGACAGCGACGAAGAACATAGGTCGCCCAAATGTAGGTTTCACGCAGAAAAATACTGAGGTAGAATCTGACGAAGGCAAACCGTCTACTAAGAAATAAAACGCATCTGTGGATTGTATGGCCCGCAAACAAAGCGACCAAGTGC
Organism: Oratosquilla oratoria; assembly: GCF_046742065.1. Lineage (NCBI taxonomy): Eukaryota > Metazoa > Arthropoda > Malacostraca > Stomatopoda > Squillidae > Oratosquilla > Oratosquilla oratoria. The sequence goes on from NW_027467488.1 coordinate 100,775, forward strand.
CACAGGACAAGCAACCTGCCGAAGGTAGTTGCAGCAAAGCCACTGCTTGTATATAAAAAATTGAAATTACTCTGCTCATCATGTATGGGGTCACATTTTCATATTTCTTCACTACAACCAAAGTAAACAAATTTATAGCATTCAATCAGCAATACATGTATCTCCAGGTAGGTATAGGCCTAATATTACAATATTTGCATTCCTACATAGCATGGGTGCAAGCACTTGTTATACAAGGGGGTAAGAGGCTTCAGCCCATTCCCTAAAATTGAGAAAAGTATTACTATTGTATGTATGCAGTTACTCACACACCCAAAAAATTATGTGTTTGCATCCTTGCTAAATGCCCAAATAAATATTAACAGTATTTTGCAAGAAAATGCAAAGGAAATGAATTGGGAAGAATTGACAATAAAAGGTGGAGAGGAACTCTAGGCAATGTCCTACTGGATCTGACCACTGATTATACATTGACACAATGGGTTAAAGAAAACACTAGATATGGACACAATGAAGAACCATAGAGACTAGATATTCACTTCTGAGCCTGGAAGAGTGACCACCTACTAATAGAGTTCGAGCTTAAGGAACAAAATGATGTGAGAAGAAATGAGAAACACAGAGAAGGAAGATTAATGTATAACAAAACTACATACATATACCAAGGCTTTTTCCCCCCTTACAATGGAGGTAGCCAAAAAGGAAAAGGCATAAAATCATTCCCATCCATTTCATCCCTGAATACACTCCACACCCCTCCATCCTCCCTCTTAACTTAGCACTTCCTGGATGGCAGGTCATCCCTGCACCTTGTCCACTGCCCTGGGTCAGAAGCAGTGTCGCAAGACACAGCACATCCACAGAAAGGCTGCTTCATTAAATCGGCGACCCCCCTCTCCGTCCCCCCTTGCATAAAAGAAGACGGGGAGGAATCCCTTCGGGCTGCATCAAATTTTGCTCACACATACTACCTCACCCCCATCCCCCTGTCCATTCCACCTCATGCATCACATCATCATTCATATACAGGTAGTCGTCGACTTACGACCTATGCAACTTACGACTGATCGACTTTACAACCACGAGATAGTGCAATAATATTTAACATTTAATAGAGTAATAGAACTGCAATGTTATGCTTGGCAGCGCAGAACAATTACTCCGCACGCCGCGAGACGCGAGTACGATAGTTTTGGCAGGCTGCCGACACCGTCAGCATCCCACCCAGCTAAATATTCTTTCAATTTTTTTCTTTGAAGTAAAATGTTTCCTAATTTTGCATTGCATTTTGTATTTCTTTATGTTTTGCAATTAACAAAATGTAACAATAAAACTTTTTTTTTTTTATGCCTAGGCTAGTTTGTTGTCGATAACGATATGTTCGGTACAGTACGTAAGCGAAAAAAATGTGTTTTGAAATCAAATAAAATCTTAATTTTGCCTTGCATTTTTTATTTTTATATGTTTTGCAATTAATAAAATATAACAGTAAAACTTTCTTATGCCTAGTCTGTTATCGATAACAATATGTTCGGTTCAGCATTTTGTATTTTTATGTTTTGCGATTAATAGAATGTAACAGTAAACTTTGTTTATGCCTAGTCTGTTGTCGATAACAATATTTTCGGTACAGTACGTAAACGAAATGAATGTGTTTTGAAATAATAAAAAAAATTCCTAATTTTGCCTTACTATGATTTTAATGTAACCAACAAAAAGTATTAGTAGGTCAAAGATGACAGGACTTTATTCAGTATGCATAGGCCTTGGCTATGTTTCCTAACGAAAATTAGAAAAAAAAAATTAATATTAAACAACGTAGCTCAAAGATAATAAGATTTTATTCAGTATGCATACATTTCCTAAAGAAAGTCTGATGGTAAAATAATATTAAAGTTAAAAAATACAGTATTAAATATCATAGGTTAAAGAGGATAGGATTTTATTCAGTATCCTTGGGCCTAGGCTACGTTTCCCAAAGAAAATCAGATAAAACTACAAAAAGGTTAAAAAATACTGTACAACATAGTTCAAAGATGCTAAGATTATTTCAATATGCTAACTATAATATACAATATATATATATATATATATTATATCTATATATATTATATGTATATATATATATATATATATATATATACAGTAACAAAAATATTTAAAGGGTAATATATACTGTATATATATAAAGACCGACTTGCGTCCAGATCGACTTACGACCTGTCTGTCGGAACCGAACTCGGTCGTAAGTCGACGACTACCTGTACAACCATTCTCCATTCACCCGTCTTCTGTCCTCTCCCGTCCTTCCTCTACAGACATTCCCCTCTTCCCCAAAGCCCCCTTCACCCCATCCATCCACCTCATCCTAGGACGTCCCTTCATGTTCACTCTCTCCACATCTGCCTTCCATACCTCTTTTACTAGTCTTTCTTCACTCATTCTTTCCATGTGTCCAAACCATCCTAATACTCTTTCATCAACCCTATCTCCCAAGTCCCTTTCCAACCCCATTCTTCCCCTCACCCCCTCATTTCTCACTCTATCTAGCCTAGTAACCCCCATCATACTTCTCAGACACCTCATCTCAAACACATTCAAACTCCTTCTCTCTTTCTCTCTTATGTTCCATGTTTCTGCCCCATACAGTGCTGTTGGCACAATCACTCCTTCATACAGTCTCCTCTTAGCATCCATTCCCAAATGTCTATTCCTCAGGAAAAGGTGGAGTGAAGGTGGAGGTAGAATATAGATTGAGAGAAGCGAGTAAATGCCTTGGTGGATTGAAGAGTATAACAAAACTGACTTTGTAAAACTTGGAAAAAAATTCAAAATGCTAGCTGGGAAAATTTTCAAATGATGAAACAAAGATGGAAGAGAAATGGAACATTTTTTAGAGAAAAATATAAGGAGGGAACAAAGAAACTTGTACCTAAGCAGAAACAACAAAAGGGCTTACATAAAGTGTTGATATAATAAAAAGTGTAGCGATGCTAAAGATTGAAGAGATAAAGCCTGGAAAAAATGGAAAAAAAAGACAAAAAAGTGACTAAATGGCAAACATACATCACACTGAGAAATGAATCTGGGTGTTGATATTTGAGGAGACGCTCCACTGGGTACCCTGATCGCCCACGCATGCATGTACTCGACCCATTTTGCAACTAGCTCCTCCCCATTCAGGTCATGGGTGTTTATGTACTCCTCTCCTCCATTTACTGAAACCATAGATCTAATTAGTAATATGCCATGAGTAGACAAATAAAAAAATAATAATGATAATCATAATAAATCAACAAACAAATTGTCAAGGTTGTGTATTCTAGATACATTTCCTTTAAAAATACATCTCAGTCATAATCAAATTGTAAATCGATTTCTTTGTTTGCTCAATTACTATGCTGCAGGACATGTGGGGTGCAGGGGGCAATGTTCCCTCTAAGCTGTGTGCATGTGCATGCACACACGTTTTACAAATAGTACACAGAGGAAAATATATGTGCACATAAGGTTTTCAAGATGAAATTGAAAATTTCTAATTAAAGAAATTAACTGTATAGTTTCATAACAATTTAAAACAAAAGACAGGTGATTTTGAGAATTTGTCAATTTCATAAAATCACATGTCTTGAGATCCTTTGTATTGTGTTCTGCAGTCAGTATGGTGACCCACACAAGTACACACATACTTTGCAAAGAAGGCAAAATTTGCACACAACCAAATTTCTGTGCTCACTCACAGCAAAGAATTAAGAGGGAACATTGGTGTGCGGGCAGGCTTTTAGAAGTGAATTCTCTGCGAATGTCATTAAACATAAAATCTTTAATTCAGGCTAACACCAGTAAATTTGATTAAGCTATGAACTCCAGCTCTTCAAAGGGAAGAAAATTACTTTTTTTTCAATAATGCAGGTGACAGTGTTTTTGTTACAAGGGATTAGGGGAGAGAGCTGTTACTGTTCCAGCAGTATGAGGGTCTTAGGTTTGCAACTGCTACAGGTGTGGGGCCCTCATTCTTTACAATGTTCCTGAGTTTAAGCTCCAATGTAAAAGAGGCTACTACCTGTTGCAAAAGTCAAACTTACAGTACTCTGCCTTTATGCAAGGTGATTGATGCCTCCGAGGTTTTAGGTACACCGCCACGCCAGGGTTGTTGTTGGGAAAGTTGATCAAATCCTTCTCGCTATAATCTCTGCAATAAAACAAAAAATGTCTACAGTGGATAATATGAAGAAAAATGGGATCACATGAAGAATTGTCACCCCAGTCTTTGACAGGGTGACAATTCTTCATGTGGGCCATTCTGGGTTTATGATTATTCAGTTGTACAAGTTGATAACAATAAGCACAACTCTCAATCAACCTAAACTAACAATCTTTATTCCACTGTTGATATTTGGCATACTGGGGTGACAATTCTTCAGGTGGGATCTCATGGGGTGACAATTCTTCATGTGGGCGTTCTGGGGTGACAATTCTTCATGTGCCCTGAAAAATGTAACATTTGCAAAACTTGTTGGTCCATATTGGATGGAGGCTGTTAATGGCTGCCTCATGACCATGGGTCTTCTGCAAGAGAGAGAGACCAATTGATTGATCTCAATACGATGTACACAGGACCCCCATCAATGTGGAATTTATGAGAGTAATTTCAAAGCAACGAACAAAAAAAGGTAATAACCATTGGAAGGTGCCAAAATAGTTCTCAACACCCCCTAAACGATCAAAAATCATTTAAAAGAAACTATTTTTGACACAAAATGTGGACTGTTACATCTATGAGTATGCAAAAGATAAGAATATGTGAACTGCAGTTGTGGAACAGCATGTGTTGGGGTGGGGGTGTCATCTTTACATACAGCCTTTAGTTTAATTTTCTTCATTATTATTTTAACATTTATAAGCAGAGCAAAACTGAGATGGGCTGGACATGTGGCACTTATGGAGGACCATAGAACTCTAAAACGAGTAATGATGGGTAGAATGCCTGGAAAGAAGAATTATCTTTAACATAAACATATACATATCCATCACTATGCAATGAATTAGTCAAAACTTACAAGAATGTTAAAATGGATCTTGTACCATTACTTTTCATTCATTCACAACCACCTGCCTTAAATCTAACTGAATCTTTATTCCCTTTGTATCCAGCTAAATTAAATAACTCCCACAACATAGTAACAGCAAGGAAAATATCCCTTGTACGAGAGGATGTGTATTTGTATGGTTTAGACCAGCCTACTGCTCACCACAATGCATATGTCCTCCTGGGGGCATTCAGTCAGAGCTCATTATGAGATAAAATGAGAGGACTGTAAACATATACGACAGCAGTCTGCGCAATACTCCCCATGTTGTGTTCACTATGGATACAACTCTCTGGCACCAGTTTACAGGGCCCCAACAAGGGGAGGGGCGGGGAGTAATGCCCTGAGGTAGGATGTTTGGGGGGGGGGGCAATGACCTGAGGCGGGATGTTTGGGGGGGGGGCACTTTTGGTGAAAAGAAGGTAAAGCAAATTCCCACTACCGTAATGCACTTTCAATGCAGGATTTATTTATCATGAGTTGTGAGTATAAACATTGTTTTGTGGATGAATCTTACACGTGAGTCGTACTAGTGACCATCAGATGTGGAAGGTGGTGGTGGTGGTGGTGTGTGTGTGTGTGTGTGTGTGGGGGTTCAGCACTTTTCAACTCGCCCCAGGGTGGCACTTACCCATGTTGGTAAATTGCCAGTTTATAGTAAACATAAATCGTACAGTTTCTGTTTGAAAGGCCTACACCCTTCCATGAGCTGCCTATGGGTGACTTGACCACTTTGGAAATTTATAATGGTTTACAACTGTGTGTGTGTGTGTATTTACCTAGTTGTATTTACCAAGTTGTATTTTGCGGGAAGGAGAGCTATGCTCGTGATGTCCCGCCATTGTATCTCGCAGTGTCTAGTTTGTTTTTAAACTCATGAATGGTTTTTGCGCATACTATTTCATTATCCAGTTTGTTCCAAGTGTCCAAATTCTATGTGGAAAACTGTTTTTCTTCAGTTCTCTTCTATAGCTATGTTTTTTTATTTTCTTTCCATGTCCTCTTGTGTTTCTTTTGTCCCAGTTAAGTAAGTTCTCTCTATCAAGTATCTCTGTGCCTTTCATGATTCTGTAGATGGTCAATAGGTCACCTCTCTTCTTTGCTCCAGTGTCGGTAACTTCAGTTTAGCCAATCTCTCCTCGTATGATAGGTTTGCAAGTGCAGGTGCCATTTTTGTAGCTGCTCTTTGGATTCTTTCTATTTTCTTTATATTCTTTTTGGTACTGGGAGACCACAATGTCACCGCATACTCTAATCTAGGCCTTATCAATGTAACCAATATTTTTTTCATCATGTCTTCGTCCAAGTATGTAAATGACACTTTTATTGATCTTAGCAAGTTGTAAGTCTCCCCGACAATTTTGTTAATCTGTATATCATAGGAAGAGTCGTTCATGATAATTACACCCAAATCTTTTTCAGATCCTACTTTCTTTACTTCCTTGGTTCCAATTGTATATTTTCCTGATATTCTGTTTTTGCTTTTTCCAAACTCCATTATGCTACACTTCTTAGTATTAAAGTCCACTTCCCATTTCTGACTCCAGTTCCATACCCTATTTAGGTCTTCTTGCAGTGCTTCACAGTCCTCATCAGTTTCTACTTTCCTTAACAGTTTGGCGTCATCAGCAAAGAAGCTCATGTAGCAGTTCACGTCCTCGTCCATGTCATTCATACAGATAAACATTATTGGTGCCAGTACAGATCCTTGCGGTACTCCACTGATCACCTCTTTCCAATCTGAATATTTTTCTCTGAGCACTACTCTCATCTTTCTACCAGTTAGAAAGTCCTCTATCCATTTTAGTAGGTTTCCTTGTATTCCTCCTATGTGTTCCAGTTTTTTTAGTAATTTTCTGTGTGGTACTTTGTCAAAGGCTTTTTGCAAGTCTAGGAATGCACAATCAGCCCATCCATTTCTTTCTTGCATTATGTCTATTAGTCTTGAGTAAAAGCATATTAAGTTTGTGGTGCATGATCTACCTTCTCTGAACCCGAATTGTCTTGGGTTTAATATGTTATTGTCTTCCATATGTTTTACCCATCTATTCTTGATTATTTTCGCACAAATGTGTGTGTGTGTGTGTGTGATTTACCATGGTCTTTGGATCACGTGTTGAACTCATGATCGACAGTTATTTCCCTCCCAGAAGAGAGCTCAGAGCTCATATATGACCAATCTAGGTGTGTGTGTGTGTGTGTGTGTGTGTTTACCACCTCCATGATTCACCATGGTCTTGAATCACATGTTGGAATCATGATCAACAGTTATTAACCTCCTGGATGAGAGCTCAGAGCTCATATGAGTGATCTATGGGTAATACTGTGACCTTACACGCAAGCAAACACACACACACACACCCATCTCCCCACCCACAAGAGTTGGAGTAACACCCTGCAGTGCAGTGATACTGAAATTATTTCAGCCCTGGGCAGGAGTCAAACCCGGACTGCCGTAGTGGCAGGCGAGAACTCTAACCACAGTGCCACGAGGTGTGTGTGTGTATTTACCTAGTTGTATTTACCTAGTTGTATTTTACGGGAAGGGGAGCTATGCTCGTGGGTCCCGTCTTCATATCTCATTTTATCTAAACTATTTTTAAATTCATGTATTGTTTTTGCACACACCACTTTCTCATCTAACTTGTTCCAACTGTCTATTGCTCTGTGAGGAAAGCTGTTCTTTTTCAAATCTCTTCTATAGTTGTCTTTTTTTATTTTCTTTCCGTGTCCTCTTGTATTTCTGTCATCCCATTTTATCAGATTCTCTCTATCAGTAATTTCTATGCCTTTCATGATTCTGTAAATAGCTATCAAATCTCCTCTCTCTTCTTTGCTCTAGTGTCTGTAGTTTAAGTTTTTGTAGTCTCTCTTCATATGATAGTTTTGAGAGTGTTGGTGCCAGTTTTGTAATTGCTCTTTGTATTCTTTCAAGTTTTTTTATACATTTTTTTGTACTTGGTGACCATATCGTTGCTGCATATTCCAATCTTGGTCTTATCAGGGTGATTAGGATTTTCCTCACCATTTCTTCATCCAGGTATGTAAATGCCACTTTGATTGTTCTTATTAAATTATAAGTTTCTCCAAAAATCTTATTTATATGTTTCTCAGGTGACATATTATTCATAACAATGACTCCCAGGTCCTTCTCATTTTCTACTCTTTTTATTCCTTCTTCTCCCAAATTATATGATCCTGTTATTCTGTTTTTGCTTTTTCCAAATTCCATTATACTACACTTTTTTGTATTGAACTCCATCTCCCACTTCCTACTCCATTCCTGTACTTTATTTAGATCTCTCTGTAGTGATTCACAATCTTCTTCAGTTTTCACTCTTTTCAGTAATTTTGCATCATCTGCAAAGAAGCTCATATAGCTTTCAATTCCTTCATCCATATCATTAATATATATAGCAAACATTATTGGGGCCAGAACTGTTCCCTGCGGGACACCGCTTATTACTTCATTCCATTTTGAGTGCTGATCTCTTATCACTACTCTCATTTTTCTTTCTTGCAAAAAGTCTTCCATCCAATTTAGCAATTTACCTTGTATTCCTCCTTCATATTCTAATTTCTTAAGCAACTTCTTATGTGGTACTTTGTCAAAAGCTTTTTTTAGGTCTAGAAATGCACAATCAGCCCATCCATCTCTTTCTTGTATTATATCTATTAGCCTTGAATAGAAACATATTAAATTGGTGACGCATGATCGTCCTTGTCTGAATCCAAATTGCCTTGGATTTAGTACGTTGTTTTTTTCCAAGTATTTTACCCATCTACTTTTGATAATTCTTTCACATATTTTTGCTATTGTACTTGTTAGAGAGACTGGTCTATAGTTGGTAGGTTCTTCTTTATTTCCTCCTTTATATATAGGTACTATATTTGCTTTTTTCCAATCTTCTGGAACTTTTCCTTCTTTTAAGGAACTGCTTATTATGCTATGTATTTTGTCTGCCAGTTCATTCCTGCATTCTTTCAGAATCCAGTTTGCTATTTCATCTGGCCCATGCGATTTTCTGACATCAAAATTACCCAAGTGTGTCAATATTTCATTCTTTGTTACTTCTATTTCTTCCATAGGGGGGACTTTTTCCTTCCACTCAATCTCTTCAGGTTGTATATTTTCCCTTGTAAACACTGATTTAAAATGTTTGTTCATAATTTCTGCCATTTCCATTTCCTCAGTGTATTCAACTCCTCCTTGTCTTAATTTCTCCAAGTCTTGTTTGTTTTTCAGTTTATTGTTTACAAATCTGTAGAATAGTTTTGGTTGATCTTTACACTTTTCTATAACATCTTTTTCATATTTTCTTTTTTCCTCTCTGCACTTTTGTACATATTCATTTCTATAACCAGTATATATTTTCCATTTTTCAGGTCTTCTGTCTTTTTTCCATCTGGTCCAGGCTTTGTCTCTTTTGTCTTTTAACTCCCTACAACTTTTGTTGTACCAGCATTTTACATATTCTTTTTCTTGTTTTTGTCTTGGGACATACTTTTCCACTCCTTTTTTGTAAATTTTTGTCAAAATATTCCATTTCTCTTCCACTGATGTTTCTTCTTTGTATATTTCTTCCCAGTTTTCTTGTTGGAAGAATTCTCTTATTTTATCAAAGTTTGTTTTTTCATACATCATTCTTCCTTTTCTATATTGTTCATTTCTTTTCATATATTTTTCTTCATTAAGTTCCAGTTCAATCAATATGTGGTCACTTTTACCTATTGGTGTTTTATATTCAATCTTGTCCACTATTCTAGGTTCAGATGTAATTATTAAGTCTAGCCTCGATGGTTCTTCTTCATTTCTATACCTAGTGTTCTCTTGTATCCATTGTGTCATTGAATGGTCAGTAATCATCTCAAGTAGAGCATTTCCCCATGAGTCATCACCACTCTTTACTGTCATTTCTTCCCAGCAGATTTCTTTGCAATTAAAGTCGCCCATCATAACTATTCTTCCTCCGTCTTCCATTATTTTAGTTAATGCTATCTTTGTGTCCTCTAACATACTTTTATGTTCACTCTCCTCCCATGAGGCTGTTTTCGGAGGCACATAGTTGATCACAAATTTTCTGCTCTTCTTATCTCGGTCTTCCACTTCTATCATAATCATCTCTACTGTATTCTTTCCATATATGACACCTTTCACGTTTATATCCTTCTTAGTCAGGAACATAACTCCACCCCCTTGTTTTTTCTCTCTGTTTCTAATCCAATAATTGTATGTATCATGTCCTACACTGTTGGGTGGTAGTGGGCCTTTTAATTTTGTTTCTACAATTCCCATTATGTCCGGTTCTTTTTCTTTCAAATAATCATTCAGTTCATTCAATCCTGTTATCAATCCATCTATATTTGTGTAAGACACTCTTAGTTTTCTGCCACTTCCATTGTGTTCTCTGTTTCCCTTATGTTTTTCTTTAGTATGTCGAACTGCTTTATTTTCATGTTCACTACTCTCCAATAGAATCTCTCTTTCTCTGACTCCGTTCTTTCCTCGTTTTTTGCCTTAGCTTCAATTCTTTTCTGCTTTTCTGCCTCTCTTTCCTCCTTATTCATTTCTCTTTTTATCCATACCTTTTTATATTGATCATTTGTTGCTAGTTTCCCTGTCTTGGATAGAATTTTCTCTGCCGTTGTTTGTGACCTGAATTTAATCTTAATTGGTCTGGTCTTATCTGTACTATATTTTCCGAGTCTGAATTTTTCCTCAATTTCCTTTATAATTTCTGGTTCATCTTCCTGGACTAATTTTAATAAACTGCTTACCCTTTCATTTTCCTCCTTGATTCTTGCGGTTCTATCTGGGTTATGTTTCTCTTCCATTCCTAATATAATTATACATTTCTTTTTGTCAGCTAATTCTCTTACTATATTCTCCTTCTGTCTCATCACTTTAATAACTGAGTCTTCATTATGTTCTTTCAATTGCTGTTTGACTATGTCAGTGAATGAAACCTTATTCCCTTCTTGAGTTATTCTCCAATTTTTAGCTTCTGTAGCTATTTTCTCTCTGTTTTCATTACTATTCTTCTTCAATTTCTCATTCTCCTCCTTTACATTTCCTAACTGTCTTTTTAGGTCCTCTACTTCTTCAGTTAAGTTTCTGTTAGCCTTCTCTAGTTGTTCCAATCTTTCAATTCTTTGTAGAATGGAGCCTACATTACCTAACTTACGTTCCAAGTCCTCGATCACCTTATCAACTCTCTCCTCTAGTCTTATCAGTCTGGGGGGGGTTGTGTCCCCCCCACCCTCTTTAAATCCCTGGAACATATTCTCGTCACTTTCTACTGTATTTCTCCTCTCTATACTTCTAATCTTTACATTTTTATTTGCCATTTCGTCATCCGGTGGTCGTTTCATGTTGACCTTACGCCCGTCTGCCTGGGCCAAGTCCTCCACATCCTCATTACCTTCCATTTCCCCAGTAATCCCTCCCCCTCTCCTCTTTCCTTACTTTCCCACTACCTCACGAGCAATTCCCCCCCCCTGCAAATACAAAAAGGCACTTCTCTTTGCGTTGGTATCCACAATCTGCACTTTTCTTCAGAGCGTTCGTCAAGCCGTCCGTTCGTTGAAAGTGTGTGTGTGTGTGTGTGTGTGTGTGTGTGTGTGTGTATAAAGACCAGATATACAGTGCTGCTGGAGATCCTGTGCAAGTGGGTGGCTCTTTTTTCGGTACTTTTTTTTTTTTTTTTTTTTAGAAATGCACATCTATGCAATATAGCAATAGAAAATTAAATAATAACTTTGTAAATTATAATACAACACTATATGTTTTTCTTGGCAGAAATTAATAACAGAAAAAATTGCTACAAGTGACACACTAATGAACAGAACCACTATGACTGCTTGAGATGCCATCTTTGTTGTGATAGATGCAAAGGTCAAAGAAATAAAAGTATGATATATTCGTCTAACGTAACCAGCGTACATGTGGTACATGTAATTCTAGAGGTCATCAAGGTCGTTGTCATCATCAGGGATGTTGATGGCCTGTTTTGTCATCCGATTTGACTGCTAGGGGTAGAGTTTCATAGCTTGAAGAAAATCATGAAGGATTACAAAGGATTACAAAGGCAGAGCATGCAAACAGGAGACCTTTTGGTCCATAATTAGGTCGTATGCAAAAAAAAATATATAAATGATAAAAAAAATATATAAAATAAAAATTATACTAATATAAATAATAATAAATAATACACAGGTATAGTTAAATAAACAAACAGGTAAATAGTAATAATAAACTGATATATAAGTAATAAATATGGAAATCAAGCAAATAAGACAAATAATAACAAACAAATAATCAAATAATATAAAATAAATGGCAGTCATTACAGCACCTTGCTTAAATGTTTATCTAAACGAATCTTAAAGCTTCGAACTGAACTACATCTCAGTTCCTTGGCACTGTTTTAAAAATATGTAGCTTGGTGACATCACTTGGAGAGGGAGAACACCCGGTACACACCATCAGCACCATTGTCAAACTGACAACACTGACAGGACTGGAGAGAAGACAATATGGCATCTCGAACCTATTGTCACAACTCCACTCAGTAGTGTATTTGCTTAAAACATTTTTTTCTTATTGATCTCCACCAAGAAAAGCATATACTACATTGATGTATTACAAGTTACAAAAGTGAATATCTAATTTTCTATTGTTATATAGGTGAGTAGTTCCAGAAAAAATAGACATCTTTATTTGCTTGATAATTATACTTATTTTATGGTCACTAGCTAGTGCACACCATATGGAATCATTGAGTGACATACATTGGGCCCACTGGATATAGAAACAATGATAATGGGGATGGCAGGATTTGGTTAAGTCCTGCAGGGTTCTGGCATCTTTTAAAATGATCACAGCACCCCTGGTAAAGACAATCCAGTTCTATTCCAGTATCACACATATGCGTTTTACACAATTTTTTTTTTCCCATTTAAATGATTTTTTTCTATAGGATGATTATGTTAGGTTAGGCTAGAATATATTAGGTTAGGAGCTATTGGGTATTGTAGATTTCATGTTATATATCCATGTTTGCATGATTCTGGAACTTATCCTTTTCTTTTGGCATCTGAAAGATCTATTTCTCCTATAGAATGGTTATGTTAGGTTAGGAGTTACTGAAAAACAAGTTTCATGTCAAATATCCGTGTTTGTGCGACTCTGGAATCTATTCCTTTTTACAATTTTTCAGCCTGAATGTTGAATTGCAATTTTCTCAAAATCCAATCACTTTTTTCATCTTAAAGACTTAAAAGAAACCTGTTCTGCATATCTTTATTGTATACCACACTCCTGGAGAGTAACAGTATAGTTTTGTTATAAAACCATAAACACCACATTCATTCTATATATGATATACAAATTCATTAGAGATTACAAATTATATTCTATATCTGGTAATCGTTTTATGACCGAGTATTCAACCAAATGTCATGATTGATTAAAAATTGGTATAAACACGAATAGGCTGTGAACTTGCCTCATTCCTCTGCTTCCTCCATGGTTTTTCCGACATGCCTCGTAGTTGCCTTAAAATAAAGACAATTTGAAAGGCTTAAAATAAATTGGATACTATGTTATTAAAGATAATGATACAATCTCAATGTCATGAAACTGTCACTTGTCAGGAATGAACTGTGGCCAGACCATTGTCTTGCAATGTGGTGAATACAACGTATTACTGTCAGGCCCTACATGTAACACAACCTTCAGACTACCTTGCAATGCCAATGGGTCGGTAACTCAAGTAATTGCCAAATGGCCAACTTCATGAAGCTTTGTTTTTAAAGCTATGCCTATGTCTGATCTTTTCTGAAGGCCAAGGTAGTGCATTTACATGTACCATGTGTAATGTATATCAAAAACCTACCCCTGCATACAATAAGTGTACAACATGAGGAACACAACTGAATCTATTCAACTCACATGCTTGATGAATAACCCTTACTTCATACGTTTCCCATCCTTGTAACGGATCTGCCTGTTCTCGTACTGCCGCCCTGCGCAATTTCGATTCTCTATGTTTGCTCGGCCAGTAACAATATGACTTTTTCTCCTTTGCAAAGATCAATTTTGTTGGGACCATGTCTACATTAACCTCATCCACAAATACCACTACAGAATACATTTTATCTTCACCTACAATACAGAAAGGTACCCGCTGTCAGATTACTTGCAACTATCAATAAACATGGAAATTTGACAACTTCACCTTCCATGTATAGCACCAAAACCGAGAACTAATGGATGAGGACTAAGAAGTTTCATTCTTGTTCAAGTGACTCCAAGCAATTTATCATATACAGCAACATTCAAAGGCATTGTGATGATCTAGGCCTATATCACATGGCTCCTACAAAATTTTAGTTAGCAACACGAGTCCAACCCTGCAATTTAGGTTGTGAAAATTAACCCAAGTGTCCATATCACCACAGTACTGAAGACAAAAATGACAGACAATGGTGAAAAAATGACCAGATGGCATGTCTGCAGATACTGAGAGCTGAAACTACTAACTTCCATTACATGTAAACACACAATTTTTACATGCACCTACTCTAACCAACAGACTTAGTATAGGCCTATATTGGGAGAGGGATAAAAATATGTAAGTGCTCTTCAGATTCATCAAAGGTACATGTACATCATATACCGGGCACATACATGTACTGACACTATTGTTCACAAAATGCATTTTTTATAAACGGGCATGCATGCTCTGATATCACATTGACGTTTACCAATAACATGAATAATAGACGAGAATTTTGCCCATCCAGGTAAAAGAAAAGTTTTAAAATTTAAAGATATCCATCCATAAACATGTAACCTTAAATTAAATGGAGTGCAAAAATGGGATGCAAACCCATTCATCATATGGGAAAAAAAAAAAAAAAAAAACTTAGCTGTGACATCCCTGAACAGGTACAGTGCCAAGCTCACGAGACAATTTGGAAACCCCCATATATTCCTAAATCCTGCAAATTCAGTGGATAGGTAAAAAAAAGCTATTTTCTTGGTGAGCTTGTTTACAATAAGGTAGTAGCAAGATTCATTCTGAAGGATATTCTTAACAACTGCGACATTGTTTCCAACCTTGATGCAGTTGCTACCCTGGTATGTTGAAATCAATCCTAGGTTGCTGCCTAGACTCGCATGTACTTCTTTGTAATGAACACTGCAACAAAAACCAGCTGGAATAGGGCCTGCAAAATGCTTTTTTCTCTTTTACCAGTAACAGCTGCCTGTTCTTCCTTGGGTGAATTGCAGAACATGCTGTACTCAGAAAGGCTTCGAATAACCTGCTGAAGAGGGAACTTGGGTTTTCGAACCAACTTCTTCAACTTCTGAAGGAAGTGTTCAAGTGGGAAGGCTGAGACATTATTTAAAATGCCAAACAACCTGACATCTTCATGCACATTATAGACAATTTGATCCTTACCATACATGTCTGAAAATTTTTGTACAAACAATAGACTGAGCTCAAGGGCATAATTAGAGTACTGCAATGAAAGTGAAGGACTCAACATAATGTAGATAGCAACAGAAAGCAAAAGGAAGTTTTTGTACATCTCATCAGGTAGCTCGTCAGCTAAAACAACAGGCTCCGTATAAAGTAAGAACTGACGAAATTCAGTAGCTTTCCAACAATCCTTCTCCTGAATTGGTCTGGGTTTTCTAGCAAAGTCTCTTGCAACATAGTTTCCCATATTGCATAACAAGTCTGACAAAACTGCAGCAGTCCTTCAACCTAACCTAACACTTTGAGGACTTTTGAACCAAAGATTAAGCAGTCATCTAGTGACACCAAGGCACACAAGGTGGAAATTCAGAGAGGTCTACAAGGGGTGATAGGCCAAGTTGATGCTCTTCATCTGTTTGATGGGCAAATTCATAGTCAGTCCTGTGGGGAGCATCTAGTACCGGAAATGTATTCATCTTCAACCAGACACCGACTTGTTTGCATCTTTGATAGCAGCCACTATAACCAGAATGCCCCTTACAGTTCTTAACAAAGGCTCGGGCTGGTGCATCACAAATGAATGCTGAAATATGAACTGGTATGACTACCATCAAATGTAACACCTTCACGTTGGACAAGTTTCATATCTTCAATGAACGGTTTCAAGAATGCAGACGGAGGATCATTTGGCTTAGAAGAACAATAAAACAACCCTACAATAAATGGGTCTTTGTGAACTGGATGCTCTGGCATGCCTAAAATAGGCCAGAACTGATCGGGTGAACTCTTCCATATTGGCAGCCCATCAATGTTAACCTGAAGTGATAAAGTTTGAGCTGCCAATGATGGATACATTTTCAATCATGAAATTATTCCTGGTTCCAAACCAAAATGATAGTATGACCCACCAGCAACCTCTCTCATACCTGTTACTGTCTCAGTGCACATTAATGTTCTTAGGTCTTTGGGAAGGTCAGGATGACTTTTCCATAATATGCCAAGAAGGGAATACAGGGCAATGTGTGAAATTTTAAATTTACGGGCCCAGGCCATTCTGCCAAATTTTCACGGATACATTCAGTTTCTCCCACTTCGTCCTCCGAGTCAGATGAAGAATAAAAAATTTCATCTGAAAAATTGATTAACAAACTTCCTGCATAACCATTGTCAAGGTCACCCATATCACCAACCGAATAGCCAACTGCATTCTCATATGTCGAAATGTAATCATGCAAGGAACCAGTCGTGCCAGTACTTCCACTATTGTACGTCATGGCTGTTTAAATGATCAAAACCTTCTTGAACAAAACAAAGTGAATGATCATCACCAATGTTCTCGCAGCTGTCCAGACTATAATGTTCAGATACAGCAGGCATGGTAAAAACTAAAGGCATTTCACTTTCATCATTATTTTTACAGCTATCAGCAATTTCCAGAAGATGCCGTGAAACCCCAGCTAAAATGATTCCTTCTACGATGAGTCCAATACTCAATAATAGGACACAGGTTTGAACTCGGCCATTTTCAATTTAAAAACTGGCTCTAATTCCAAATGCAAACCAATAAAATAGTTATGTACGTATGCCAACAAAATATTAAATATATAAAAACCCAAGCCTTGGCATGCTAGATTTAGGCCTAGCACCTATACTGCAAACACCATTGATCCAATCTCGCTGTCTTTAAGTTTAAGGCAGAGATGCCTAATCCCATTGAGGGGCCCAAAATAGCTTGAAATCAAGTGAGTGAGTGAGTGAGTGGGTGGGTGGATGGATGGGTGGATGGGTGGATGGGTGGATGGGTGGATGGGTGGATGGATGGGTGGATGGATGGATGGATGGATGGATGGGGGGGGGGCTTTCTTCTGTACCACACAGCAGTCAGCATTAATCAGGGTGACCTAGGCCTAGGCAACATGCATCCCTACATAAACATGTTAAAACAAGAACGCTAGACCTAAATAGTTGTTTACGTAGTGTGAATGTACGTACTCTCCAACAGCAATCATAGCAGTGTGACGAATTATTCGGCCTACATTTAAAGTGACTACATTTGTTTATCGACACTTTGGTAATTATTTCCCTCGATGTACATTTATTTACTTTGCCCCTCAAATGATAATTAATGATAGACGTATAGCGCCCTATGACACAATCATGTAGTAATCACGTCGTGTTGCGCTCTGGCGAATAGAGAAGAAAGCGCAAATAATAACCTTCTTCCCTCCAAGAAAAGGAGAGGGTCGTGAGCTTTCATTAGGCCTACTATACTCCTTTCACTTGAATTCCTTCACTCTGATACATTACATAAGACTGGTTCTACTTGGGTCTTTACATACGGAATCTCCAGCTCTACTTCAGTCTTGACTACATGCAAGATCTCCAAGAGCGAATGTTATGGACAAATACACATCTCGGAAGACTTCGACGACATCCCTAGAACCGAGAGATGATGTGCAAACATGAGTAATTTGTAGCTTCCCGTTTTCGCTCTCGTTCAGTATGCTATTCAAAAAATGCGACCTATGTGTAATCAGTACTATTACTTAACGTTTTACTTCCAGTTGTAAATGAAATGATAAAAAAGAACGGGGGACAAACTGAAGGCATGGACGAAAATATACAGGAAGGACATCGTGTTCACACTAACAACATTACAGTGGGAAGTCATGGAAGAAATACGAGCAGCTATCACAAAACGAGTTGACGACATCGAGAAAAATGTGAGGAGGAGACTATCGAAGAAGAGCCTTCCTTTAGAATAAACGACGTCGCGTCGGCACACTACTGATCCTAAGTAGGCTCAATACAAGACTGAAGCGTAGCCAATGTGTTTTCTCAAAAGCCCACGTTCACAATGAGTTCAATGTGAAGAAAATCAATCTAGGAGAAATGGAAGAGGAAGACGATGAAGACGATAATGATATCATGTAGTTAGGTTATCGCTACCAACAAATGTTGTGTAGCATGACTCATTATATATGCTTATCGTGTTGTAACACGTTTATAGGTATTGAGATATCTAACTTATGTCTAATTTAAATCATGACACATTTTGTACAACGTGTAGTTGAACGTATTGTAACAACATGTAATCTTATCTACAAAATAATATTAAGGTCACCCTTAATTTTCATATCCTAAATTATCTAAAGAGAAGAAGAAGAAACAAGAAATCTGTCTGTTCCCCAACCTTCTACGACATGCGCGAACGCGGGCGGAACGTATGTACGATGACGAAGTAATTTTTACCCCTTACTTCTTCCAACCGTGACTTAATCGCAAAGACAAAGACGTCATTGACCCGCTAACCTCCATCTATCTATACACCAATCAAATTCGACCCTTACATACGTCAAACCAATCAACACATCCAACGGTGCCGCATGTACAAACTCTTTTATACAACACAACAGTCAACACATAAAACGTCACTCCTAAGCTCCACCCCTTACATGTGACGTCATCTGGTCCACGTCCTAGCCACCCCCACCAGAAACCGCAAATGACCTCATCAAGGTCACGTTGACCCACTATCCCCCATCTACCTATGCTACGGTGGTGAGAGCAAAACCTTCCCTTATTTCGGGAGGAGAGGTGAAATGCCTCCGCATGATTACACTAACATGACATAAATATAATATTATGGCACCACGGAGGGAGAGGGGGGGGGAAGGGGAAGAACAGATAGAAATAACGGAAGGAAGAGAGAGATAGATAGGCTGCCGGGCTTCCGGCACGCAGGTATTTCCTACGTCGTCAGATACGGGGAGGGAGAGGTAGAGCCCAAGATCTAAGAATATAACAAGATTTAAGAATATAAGGTCTAACCACTTCCGACCGAATTTCGAGGGAGTTGGCGCAGCGGGCCCGTGAACGTCACCTGGCTGTTCAGAGTGGGGTTAGCGGGTCCTATAGCTGTCAGTTGAAGCTGGTCCGTCGTTCAAAAATGACGTTGCCTTCGCTCGCACCGCTCCACGCAATTAGTTATATTCTGACAAGTATTATATAAAATATATATATAAATATATATAAGATATTATAGTTCCTGTCTATATATATGAATATATAATATATATGATATATAATATATATATATATATATATATATATATATAATATAAAATATTATAGTTCCTGTCTTCCTTGGCGTTTCACAGTTTTCTTCAGTGTATCACAAAGAGAAAATGGACTCAGCCTAATGACGTTAGAAGCTGCGCAGAAGAATTCAAACGGTCTGACCTGTATATTTAGACCTTGGTATATAAGGTCTAACCACTTCCGACCGAATTTCGAGGGAGTTGGCGCAGCGGGCCCGTGAACGTCAACTGGCTGTTCAAAGTGGGGTTGGCGGGTCCTATAGCTGTCAGTTGAAGCTGGTGCGTCGTTTGGGAAAGACATTGCCATCGCTCGCACCGCTCCACGCAATTAGTTATATTCTGACAAATATTATATAAAATATATATATAAATATATATGAAATATTATAGTTCCTGTCTATATATATGAATATATAATATATATGATATATAATATATATAAAATATTATAGTTCCTGTCTTCCTTGGCGTTTCACAGTTTTCTTCAGTGTTTCACAAAGAGAAAATGGACCCAGCCTAATGACGTCAGAAGCTGCGCAGAAGAATTCAAACGGTCTGACCTGTATATTTAGACCTTGGTAGAGCCCATGTCGCCCAGACGAAGGCGGGAAGGGGTGTGTATGTGTGTGTGTGTGTGTGTTGGCTGAGGCAAAAACTTAAACCTAAACTTAAATCTAATGACTTATATCTACAAAACTTAAACCTATTGTTTTTTATCTTAACTCTAAGTTTTGTATATTGATGAGTGCCTATGCTCGCTTTTTATTATTCATGAAAAAGAGGGGGAGGTAGTTACGTCTAGAAAATGGGGGGTTACATTTCCGATTAAAAAAGGGGGAGGAATCTTCTCTCGGTCATGATTCTACTCCTACGTATATATTGTGTATTGTGGAGTGGGTAGATCACCGCTTTGTGTTCTTTCGAAGCTCAGCGGCAATCTAGCGTGTTCCACATGTAGTGGGAGTGTGTTGTCTGTGAGTGAACGTGTAGTTTCAGTGTTGATTTGTATGAGCTTCTCCCATATACGGGAGGCACGCTCGTGTAGGTAAATGTTGAATGTCAGCTTCCTCGTGTAGTGCTTGTGCAGTTTTTATGTCAGGGTACGTGTACGTGTTTGAACCGCTTCCACATGCCTGTCTTTGGTAATGTGTGTAACGGTATTATCGGGTACGTAAGTGTGCTCCGTATAATATGTGCGAGATACAGCAGGGTTTTCTTGTACTTGACAGAGAGATTTTTGAATCTCTACAGCCGTTGTAGGCCGAGAGATGCAAGCACCTTCCTGTCGCGTCAATGACGGCGGGTGCACGCCTACGTCCCTGTGTGGGGATGAGTTTAAATTTGTCTGTGTTTGTTCGTATTTTGTGTTTCCGCTCGTATGCATTTACTTGCTCGACTGCTTTCGCAGCCGTTAACACAAGCATACGCTCCGAGCGGCCAGGATATGTTATAATCTGTGTGATGTCATCTGCGTATATTATGTTCTGACATTGTGGGTGTGGTGAAGGGAGGTCTTCTAAATAAATGTTGTAGAGTGTTGGGCTTAATACGCTTCCCTGCGGTACTCCACAGAGTGGAACGAAGTATGGCCCATAGTGGTTTTGTATACGTATGCAAGCAGTTCTACCTATGCACCAATCAAATTCGACCTTTACATGCGTTAAACCAATCAGCACATCCAACGGTGCCGCATAAACAACCTCATTTATACAACGCACCAATCAACACATAAAACGTCACTCCTAAGCTCCACCCCTTACTTACGTGACGTCATCAGGCCAACGACCTAGCCACGCCCACTGGAAACAGCAAATGACGTCATCAGCAGCAGCACTGATGATACAACGCACCAATCAACACATAAAACGTCACTCCTAAGCTCCACCCCTTACACGTAACGTCATCAGGCCAACGACCTAGCCACGCCCACAGGAAACAGCAAATGACGTCATCATGGTCAATGACCGACGCAGCAGCAGTACTGATTGTGGCAAATTTGTCTAAAAGACATCTCAAATTCGACCCTTACATACGTCAAACCAATCAGCACATCCAACGGTGACGCATGTACCTCTTTTATACAACGAACCAATCAACACATAAAACGTCACTCCTAAGCTCCACCCCTTACACGTGACGTCATCAGGCCAACGACCTAGCCACGCCCACCGGAAACAGCAAATGACGTCACCAGGGTCACACTCACCCACTAACCTCAATCTATCTATGCACCAATCAAATTCGACCTTTACATACGTTAAACCAATCAACACATCCAACGTTGCGGCATGTACAACCTCTTTTATACAACGCACCAATCAACACATAAAACGTCACTCCTAAGCTCCACCCCTTTCACGTGACGTCATCAGGCCAACGACCTAGCCACGCCCACCGGAAACCGCATATGACGTCACCAGGGTCACATTGACTCTCTAACATCTAATAATAACAATAACTAACCTCCAACATCTATGCACCAAATTCCACGTTTACATGCGTCAAACCAATCAACACATCCAACGGTGCCCAACCTCTTTTATGCAACGAACCAAAATCGACGGCATTTTGCCTAGTGTGAAGATGGAAATCGACGGCATTTTTGCCTAGTGTGTACATGAATATCGACGGTAATTTTGCTTAGTGTGTAGATGGAAATCGACGGTATTTTTAACTGGTGTGAAGGAGGAAATCGACGGTATTTTTGCCTAGTGTGAAGATGAAAATCGACGGCCTTTTGCCCTGTATGAAGGAGAAAATCAACGGCATTTTTGCCTAGTGTGAAGATAGTGATCGACGGTATTTTTGCCTAGTGTGTAGATGGAAATCGACGGTATTTATGCCCTGTGTGAAGGAGGAAATCGACGGCATTTTTGCCTTGTGTGAAGATGAAAATCGACGGTATTTTGGCCTACTGTGAAGATGGAAATCGACAGTGTTTTTGCCTAGTTTGAAGATGGAAATCGACGGTGTTTTTGCCTAGTTTAAGACGACGTGAAAGGGAAATCAAGATGTTGTCATGGTATCAGGGAGCGAAATTTTCAGGTCAGCACGTGGCCTTACGTAACACTGAACGAAACATTCTGAGAAAGCCGTGTAGAGAAAAAATGTTTTGAGAAAAGACGATGAATTTTGACAATTGTGTTCATATTAAAACTGAGCGAAACATTCTGAGAAAATCCTTTAATACATGTAGAGAGAAACGTTTTAAAATGTAGAAGAGTCGATGAATTTTGACAATTGTGTTGAACGAAACATTCTGAGAAATTTTTTAAACACGTGAAGAGAAAGATGTTTTAAAAATATAGAAAATATGATGGATTTTGATGCGACGTGACGTCATAACGTCGGCATCAGAGCGCGGGAAGATTTTTCGGTCCTTGTGTATGGTCATCGTGCATAGGCAACTTTTTCCTTGACTTTTGGCGATGAAGATATATTTCTGTATTTTGAGAACCAAAAACTCGATAGAGATAATCAGGAAACTTAATATATATATATGTATATATAAATATATATATATATAAATATATATATATATATATATATACATATATATATATATATATATATATATATATATATATACATATATATATGTATATATACACACATATATATATATATATATATACATATATATATATATATATATATATATATATATTCTAAATAGCGTTTTCTATCGACGTCACGAACATAATGACGGCAATGGAACGCGGTGCATTGTGGGATTAATGACGTCTTTCCCAATGTGAGAATCTAAAAATTAGTGTTTTTCTTTTTCTTTTTGTCATCTATGCATGAGCACAGTTGTATGATTAAGCAGTTGTTACACATAGATTATATTTCTGACAACAACATATTTCCACCAAAATGTAAATATTTCTTGTCCAAACTCACCCTTTTTGGCGCATTCCGTGTACTGCAAAGTATCTACATTAAATACAATGTCTTCATTTGATTCCTTCTTCCTTAAAGAACCTAATATTGCAAATTAATCGACAAAAGTAATTATAAAGATACCAAGTATCAAGATGATATAATGTTAATCATCAAAATTCGCAAACACAATAGCAAATGTACCTCCAACCTCCATTTGAATAACGACAATATGACTTCCGTTGCAGACATCTAGACGTCTCTAAGGACATATTCAACAGCATATGACGGAAAGATCATTTGTTGTTTGGAGATTTGAAAAATCAAAATTTGTAACCATATATCAAAATCCCACGAATCAAAATGCCATTGTCAATATTATCCCATTGTTCATAATCCCACACATAATATTCCAGGATGTTGATAGTATTAATAAACACTATATGTTAAAGTATAATTTCATTTGATAAATTCATTAATGAATATAGGCCTAGGTTAATTGGCGTGGGATTTTTACCAATGGGATTATGACCTTATGGGACTCTGTCATGGATTCGACACAGGCAAGGTCATCATATCAAGACAACAGGTCAGGATTCGCAGTAATGGATTTAAACTGGACAAATTTAGATTAAGTCGTTTTAAGAAACGGTTAGACAACTTTATTCATGGGGATGACAGGTTTTAATGGACATGGAACTGCCTAGTGTAGGCCACATGGTCTCTTGCAATCTCCTTCGTTCTTATGTTCTTATCCCACTGGGCGTCGACGACTGTTGAGAGTTTGTTCGGGTCAAAAACGACGTTGGTTACAAAATTCAAATTTTCAAATATTCAAATATTCCGTTACATCTAGCAAAGATGAAGGATGAACTAAGAGATTGTGTAAATCTAGATACGGATGTTAGACATACTGTTGAATTGTGCTTGGGATGTCTAGGCTTCTGTAATAAGCGAAGTCATATTCTATTTATATTCAATTGGAGGTTGGAGGTAGCATGTCGGAGGAATAATAGCCCAGTGTGATTGATTACCCTCCTGGGGGTCAGCCATATTGGATTTGCAAGTCTGCACCTAGATGCTACGCAAGTTTGACGACAATTATTAAAAGATCAAACTAATTGTAACGAAAATTCCCTTAACGATGAGAAAAATAAAATAATGAAAATAATTATATATATTTTGGGATCCGGCGAATTCACCGACAACAATTCATCGATACACACAATTCATCGAAAAATAAAAATATTCTAGTTTGAAATATATAACTAGGTTGTGTTTTCATCCTTATTTAGCATACACACACACACACACACACACACACACACACACACACACACACACACACACACACAGGGCCGTTTCTAGCTATAGGCGGTATAGGCGATTGCCTAGGGCCCCCAACCTACCAGGGGGCCCCCGGCCGGCCCAATAGCTAGGTAACGCTACCGAAGGTCAAATATGAGCCTGTGCCTCTCCCGCTCGCCGACGCAAAACAACAACACGCCTCTTGCAGTGTTTGTTATTGTTTGAAATGTTTTGATCGTCTGATAAAAATACTATCTTGTTAAAAAATCACCTACATCTTATTTAATCTAAAGATATAATATGGTAAGCATTAATTGGCTTTATTTATTCATTTATGTGTTCACTAAGCTAGGGCTTATGGCTACAGATTTTATTAATTGTTGATTACAAACTCTTTTTGGCCATTAGCTTACTATTCTTTGTCCAATTGTTTGGCTTTATTTGTCACTGGAATTGGCATCACCAGCGTTCTTGTTTACTCTTTGGTCGCTTCATGCTTAGCTTCTAATAGTGTAAATTTGTAAGTTTGTGTGTTCTGTGACTGTAAGTTGGAATTCCTTTTATTATATTTGTATGCACAATAGGAAATGTTTGTATTCTATGGAATGTTTACCTCTTCCACCTTTTTCAATATTCAATGTTCATATATGTTCATATGTTCAATTTTGTTTATTTTGTATCGATATTTTATCCAATCCCTTATTCATTTATTCGCTTATTTCTTTATTATAAAAATTATGATTATTTATTTTCTCACTTCACCTACCTAATGAAAAAAACACTAGATGGCAGGACCGAGGTTAGCTCAAAAGGAAGTGACAAAAATACATGAATTCTATTCCGTTTGTCGTGTGGTCCGTTTCTCTAGTTTGTATATAATATTAAGATAACCACAGGCTCAACAATCACCCATCTGTTCACCTTTCAGGTCTACCCGAATTTCGTGTATGTAGAATTATTTTTATTTAAGGGTATTTAAAAGGTTTACACTTTACAGATATCTGTTTTAGGCCTATACTGATAAAAATAATCATATTTATTCTACTCGAATATCGTGTATGTAAAATTGATTCCATGTATTTATAAGGTTTTCACTTAACAGATTTCTGTGCTAGGCCTACATTAGACTCTAAGACTCGCCAATCATCATTCCCGTAATGGCATCAAAACGAATTTATCTCAGCGGAGCAGAGAAACGAAAGAAAAAGAAATTTGACGAAGAAAAATGGTCAAAAGAAAAAGGTAATTCATTATCGTTTATTTAATAATGTAAAGAAACATATTAAAGTTTGGTTTTATTATGTTTTCTGAATGGTGAGTATTATTTTAGACTAACGCCTAATCATCTAAGGAAATTTGTAATTTTGCAGGATCAATTCTAAAATTTATTGGAGCTCCAGACAGCAAGCCAGAGGAATATTCTGAAACTTCCTGAACAGGATGCTCCAGTGCCATCACATTCATCAGGATCTGTCCAGGAAGCTGTACTGCCACCAAGACCACCACATTCCCCAGAACCACAGAAGGCATCATCTACTTCTGAGCAGCCTCCCATTTATTCTAAACCACTAGATCCTGCTAACTGGCCAACCATTCTGTCTGATGCATTTAGAACGGATGCAGTAGGTAGAGGGCCATTTCAGATTAGTTCTGATTTCACATTTCCCAAAAAAGAAGACGGAAGAAGTTTTCATTATCATTATTTTTTTAGAACATTGGTTAATGGAGAAAAGATGAAGCGGACTTGGCTTATCTACTCAAAAACAAAAAATGCTCTCTATTGCTTTTGTTGTAAATTATTTTCAACCAAAGAACAAAAGTTAGTGACAGAAGGACTGACAGACTGGAAAAACATAGGCACACTTTTGAAAAGTCATGAAAGCAGTCCAGCACACATAGCGCACATGGCAACCTGGAAAGATTTACAACTCCGTTTGCAAACTGGAAAGACAATAGACCAAGCTGAAAGAACACTATTGTAGGCTGAAAAGAGGCGCTGGAGAGATGTCCTGACTCGCTTAATCGCCATTATCCAATCCTTAGCCGAGAGAAATCTTGCATTTAGAGGTTCATCAAACACGTTACACCAGCAGAATAATGGGAATTTTCTAAAAGAGGTGGAGCTGCTTGCTAAATTTGATCCTGTCATGAAGCAGCACATTGAGCGTGTTGAGAGTGGCCAGTTCAGTCATTCCAGCTACCTTGGAAATATCATCCAAAATGAACTTATTGCTTCAGTCAGTACTAAAATAATGGACACAATGGTGACTGAAGTTAAACAGTCCAAATATTATTCAATTATTTTGGACTGTACTCCCGATGTAAGCCATCAAGAACAGATGTCAGTCGTCATAAGGACTGTCAAAATGGATAAGAAACCAGAAATTAAGGAACATTTTATGGGGTTCCTTGTAGCTTCTGAAACAACAGGTCTTGGTTTGTCATCTCTAATTATAAAGAAACTGAAGTAACTGAATATTCTCCTTGAAGATTGCAGAGGACAATCATATGATAATGGTGCCAACATGAAAGGGAGAAACAAAGGATGCAGCAACAGCTTCAATAGATGCCACTAGCTATTTCGGCACTGTTCAGAAACTGTACAACCTATTTTCAGCCTCACCACAAAGATGGGCAATCCTAAAAGATTATGTCACTGTTGCACTCAAGACCTGGAGTGACACAAGATGGGAGAGCCGTATTAATAGCATAGAAGCTGTGCGGTATCAGGCCTCTAATATAAGGGAAGCTTTGTTGAAGGTCAGGGAAGTGTCTGATCCTCTGACCAAGGTTGAAACCCAAAGTCTGGCAGAAGAGGTGGGGTCATACCGATTTATCATTTGCACAGTCATATGGTATGACATTCTACACATTGTGAACCATGTCAGTAAGCTCCTGCAGTCTCCTAAAATGCAGCTTGATGTGGCAGTTGACCTCCTTACTAAAGCGAAAACATCTCTGACTAATTACAGAATTGGATTCACTTCAGCTCAAGTCTCTGCTAAAGATATGTGTGAGAAAATGAATGTAGAGGCTGTACTCAAAGAAAAGAGATTAAGAAGTACAAAAAGACACTTTGCTTATGGGGCCGCAGATGAGCCCATTGCAGATGCAATGAAGAGGCTAGAAATAATATTCTTTAATGTTGTTGTTGACACTACCATTCAATCCTTAACTGATAGATTTAAAACTCTGAGTGAAGTAAGAGACCAATTTGGAGTGCTGGTCAATTTCCAGAAACTGGATGATCAGTCATTGAACAACCAGTGTGACAAACTATGCAAGACATTAACCTCTGGAAATGAAAGTGACATTGATGGAAAGGAACTGGCTATGGAAGTTAAACACTTACCAAGTTTGCCCTCAGACGAAATGACTGCTCTTGAGCTCCTCACCTTTATCCACAAAAAACATTTTGAGGAATTGTATCCCAATCTGTGGGTTGCACTGAGAATTGCCTGTACTCTGCCTGTGACTGTGGCCTCAGCAGAGAGGAGCTTTTCGAAGCTGAAACTCATCAAGACCTATTTAAGATCATCTATGGGGCAGGAGCGACTCAGTGGTCTTGCAATAATCAGCATCAACCATGAAGTGGGGAAAGACGTGTTGTATGAAGACATCATTGATGATTTTGCTAGTAAAAAAGCCAGAAAGCAGAGATTTTGAGCCCAATACAATGCAGTTGGTGGTGGTTTGTATTCAGAGACTGTGATGTTAAGTTACTACTATTTTGGAGTGTGGTTTGTATTCAGAGACTGTGATGTTAAGTTACCAATATTTTGAAGTGTGGTTTGTATTCAGAGACTGTGATGTTAAGTTAAAATAGATGTATAAATAAATAAATATGGTGTAATAGTTACTTGCATCCTTTAACACCATCAAAAGATATAGAAGTCGTTTAATTACTGTTTGGCAAACTTCACAGGTATAAATGAAATACCAATCTGTCTATCTCTCTAACTTTTGAGGGCCCCTAACTGCCTCTTGCCTAGGGCCCCCACCAAGCTAGAAACAGCCCTGCGCACACACACACACACACACACACACACACACACACACACACACACACACACACACACACACACACACACACACACACACACACACACACATATATATATATATATATATATATATATCAGTGTATTTGGGCAGGAGTTTTTCTCTAATGCATATATCATTAAATGTGATGGCTAGTTTTGCATTAATTATTTTCTTATAGGTATTTTCCATATACCTTATTATAGATTTATGTTCCTTAGAAAGGAAATTTATGACTTGGCTGTATGTAGTCATATTAGTTATAATAAATCTATAATAAGGTATATGGAAAATACCTATAAGAAAATAATTAATGCAAAACTAGCCATCACTTTTAATGATATATATACATACATATACATATATACATACATACATACATATATCATATATATATATATATATATATATATATATATGTGTGTGTGTGTGTGTGTGTGTGTGTGTGTGTGTGTGTGTGTGTGTGTGTGTGTGTGTGTGTGTGTATACTTATATATTGGTCTACTTTAGCCAGAAATTTGCGACTTTTAGTCCTGCAGCTCGCGACTTTCGGCAAGCAAGTCCTCAACGCGTCAGTCGTCAACAAGAGGCGAGATGAGAGTGAAAGGATGGAAGCCGTGTGTGCGCTTACCTAATCATATTTACCTAATTGTAGTGTACAGGGAAGGAACAACACTTGTGGAGTCCCGTATCCTAATCTCCAATTACATACTTAGTCTTAAATTCATGTATAGTTCCAAATATGTCCTTGTTTTTAAATTGTCGTATTTAGATTTGAATTCATGCATTGTTTGTCTGCCCTATCCAAAGTAACTCTTCGCTTTACCAAAGTAAACCTGAATATAGCATAAAACAACGTAATATCGCCTAGACTGTTTTGAGCAAAAATAAATAAATAAATAAGTAAACAAATAAAAAAAATGAAAAAATACATTACTCGATACGATCAGAGTACGGTCAAAAAGTAATAAATTCTCAAGCGAGAATATGTTTGACAACTTAAAAGTCATGCTAGACTGGCAAAAATAACGCTTAATTTTTCTTTTCCTAAAAAAAATCTTCCTATAATATTTTCTCATTAAAATAGCCCAATGTAATGGGTGAATTATCTAGGACAATTATGAGAAATGTTTTCACCACTGCTCGACACGACGTCACACGGGAATATATAAGACTACAAATTATGCTAAACTGGAAAAAAATCATGCTTATTTTTATTCGTTATTAAAACTTAGGTTTTTATAATATGTTTTTATTAGAATAACCCATAGTCACGGGTGAATTATGCCCATTTAAGTATATTATGTGAAATGTTTTCACGACCGCGCGACACGTCAAACGGAAATAAATTAGGCAAGAACTAAAAATTATACTAGACTGGCAAAAATCATGCTTAATCTTTTATTCTTCATGATAGATTACGTTTTTATAATATTTTTTCATTAGAATACCCCAATGCCATGGGTGAATTATGCCAATTTTAGTATATTATGTTAAATGTTTTCACGACCGCGCGACATGACGTCACACGGGAATATGATAGACAACTTGAAATTATGCTAGACTGGCAAAAATTATGCTTAATCTTTTATCCTTCATAGTAGATTAGATTTTTATCATATTTCTTCATTAAAATAGCCCAATGTAATGGGTGAAATATGCCCATTTTAGTATATTATGTGAAATGTTTTCATGGCCGCGCGACATGACGTCATACGGGAATACGTTAGACAACAACTAAAAATTATGCTATACTGGCAAAAATCATGCTTAATTTTTTGTTCTTCATAACAAATTAGGTTTTTATATTTTTTCATTAAAATAACCCAATGACATGAGTAAATTATGCTCATTTTAGTATATTATGTGAATGTTTTCACGACCGCGTAAGTTGACATCACACGGGAATATGTTAGACAACCAAAAATTAAGCTAGACTAGATAGAATAATGCTTAATCTTTAATTTTTCATTATATTTTTTTCATTGAAATAGCCCAATGTCATGGTTGAATTATACCAATTTTAGTATATTATGTGAAATGTTTTCACGATCGCGCGACATGACGTCACACGGGAATATGTTAGAACACAACTAAAAACTATGCTAGACTGGCAAAGACCATGCTTAATTCTTTATTCTTCATAATAAATTAGATTTTTGTAATATTTTTCATTGAAATAGTCCAATGTCATGGGCGAATTATGGCCATTTTAGTATATCATGTGAAATGTTTTCACGACCGCGCGACATGACGTCACACGGGAATATGTTAGACAACTAAAAGTTATGCTAGACTGAAAAAATCATGCTTGATATCTTATTCTTCATAAAAAAATAGGTTTTTCTATATTCTTACTAAAACTACCCAATGTCATGGGTGAATTATGCCCATTTTAGTATATTATGTGAAAGGTTTTCACGACCGCGCGACATGACGTCACATGGCCTTGTCCTGAGGTGTCCTACGTCGTACCTGTACAACAGCCCGGAAGACGAGCGAGCTCAGTATGACCACGACACTGACCAGACAATGACACTTCTCCGGATGGAGGCCATGGAAAGAACCCCGATAGGTAGGCACCCGCTCCCTCCCTCTCCAATGACGACGTCAATAGGTAACGTCTTGTAGAGGGCGAAGGGACGAATGATGACGTCATATCGTATGACATATTTAGTGACGTCACAGATGCAACTTCAGGAGGTAAAATGAGTTCCTATAATACTTTCTCCTCCTTGACTTGCCTTTTTTCCTTCTCATCCTCTTCCTCTCTCTCTCTCTCTCTTTCCCCCTCTCTTTTCTCTCTTGCTCTCTCTCAGGGACGTTGCACTGGTTCGCTGTTCACCCGACGTCGATGAACCCGTCGAACGTGCTGGTGTCGTCCGACAACAACGAATAAGGGATTCATTCCCCTCCATCCATCCATCCATCCATCCAGCAGATTCGAAGCACAAATGAACCCTTGCTTGGTGCAAGGGGGGAACCCTCCCTCCCTCCCGGGACAAGTGATTAATTGATGATAATGATGATAATGGTGATAATGGTTTTGATAATGGTGGTGATGATAGTGGTAATGGTGGTGATGATAATGATAATGATAATGATGATGATGATGATGATAATGATAATTATGATAATTATGATGATAATGATAATGATGATAATGATGATGATGATAATGATGATGATGATGATGATGATGATGATGATGATAATGATGATAATTATAATGATGATAATGATGATGATAATGATGATAATGATAATGATGATAATGATGATGATGATGATGATGATGATGATGATGATGATGATGATGATGATGATGATGATGGTGATGATAATAATTATAATGATGGTGATAATGATAATGGTGATAATACATACATACATATACCAAGGGGGGTAGCCAAAAAGAAAAAGGCATAAAATCATTCCCAACCATTCCATCCTTGAATACACTCCACACCCCTCCACCCTCCCTCTTATCTTAGCACCTCCTGAATGACGGGTCATCCCTGCACCTTCTCCACTGCCCTGGGTCAGAAGCAGTGTCGCAAGACACAGCACATCCACAGCAAGGCTGCTTCATTAAATCGGCGACCCCCCCCCCTCTCCGTCCCCCATTGCATAAAATGAGAGGACGGGGAGAAATCCCTTCTGGCTGCGTCAAATTTTGCTCACACATACTACCTCACCCCCCATCCACCCGCCCATCCCACCTCATGCTATCACAACATCATCCATATACAACCATTCTCTATTCACCCCTGTCTTCTGTCCTCAACCGACATTCCCCTCTTCCCCAAAGCCCCCTTCACCCCATCCATCCATCTCATCCTAGGACGTCCCCTCATGTTCACTCCCTCCACATCTGCCTTCCATACCTCTTTTACTAGTCTTTCTTCACTCATTCTTTCCATGTGTCCAAACCATCCTAATATTCTTTCATCAACCCTATCTCCCAGCTCCTTTTCCACCCCTGTTCTCCTCCTCACCTCCTCATTTCTCACTCTATCTAGCCTAGTAGCCTCCATCATACTTTTCAGACACCTCATCTCAAACACATTCAAACTCCTTCTCTCTTCTCTTATGTTCCATGTTTCTGCCCCATACAGTGCTGTATGTAATGAATTAGTCAAAACTTACAAGAATGTTAAAATGGATCATTACTTTTCATTCATTCTTGACCTGCCATGAATCTAACTCAATCTTTATTCCCTTCGTACCCAGTTAAACTAAACAACTCCCACAACATATACACAGACGTATAGAGATATATAAACACACACACAGGTACACACACATACATATACACACACACACACACACGCACACACACACATTCACACACACACACACACACACACTTCAACGAATGGACGCTTAGAAGACGTTCTGAAGAAAATTGAAGTCTGTGGATCCCAACGCAAAGAGAAGTGCCTAGTGTTTTTGCAGGGTGGGGGGGAAATTGCTCGTGGAGTAGTGGGAACGTAGGGAAAGAGGAAAAGGGGAGGGATTACTGAGGGAAATGGAAGGAAATGAGGAGGGAGTAACTTTGCCCAGCCAGACAAGCGGAAGGTAAACAAAAGACTTAGCGAGGATCAAATGTCTAATAAAAATGTAAAGATTAGAAGTATAGAGAGGAGCAATACAGAAGAAAGTGACGAGAATATGTTCCAGGGATTTAAAGAGGGTGGGGGGGACACCCCCCCCCCCGACTGATAAGACTAGAGGAGAGAGTTGATAAGGTGATCGAGGACTTGGAACGTAAGTTAGGTAATGTAGACTCCATTTTCCAGAGAATTGAAAGGTTGGAACAACTAGAGAAGGCTAACAGAAACTTAACTGAAGAAATAGAGGACCTAAAAAGACAGTTAGGAAATGTAAAGGAGGAGAATGAGAAATTGAAGAAGAACAGTAATGAAAATAGAGAGAAAATAGCTACAGAAGTTAAAAATTGGAGAATAACTCAAGAAGGGAATAAGGTTTCATTCACTGACATAGTCAAACAGCAATTGAAAGAACATAATGAAGACTCAGTTATTAAAGTGATGAGACAGAAGGAGAATATAGTAAGAGAATTAGCTGACAAAAAGAAATGTATAATTATATTAGGAATGGAAGAGAAACATAACCCAGATAGAACCGCAAGAATCAAGGAGGAAAATGAAAGAGTAAGCAGTTTATTAAAATTAGTCCAGGAAGATGAACCAGAAATTATAAAGGAAATTGAGGAAAAATTCAGACTAGGAAAATATAGTACAGATAAGACCAGACCAATTAAGATTAAATTCAGGTCACAAACAACGGCAGAGAAAATTCTATCCAAGACAGGGAAACTAGCAACAAATGATCAATATAAAAAGGTATGGATAAAAAGAGAAATGAATAAGGAGGAAAGAGAGGCAGAAAAGCAGAAAAGAATTGAAGCTAAGGCAAAAAACGAGGAAAGAACGGAGTCAGAGAAAGAGAGATTCTATTGGAGAGTAGTGAACATGAAAATAAAGCAGTTCGACATACTAAAGAAAAACATAAGGGAAACAGAGAACACAATGGAAGTGGCAGAAAACTAAGAGTGTCTTACACAAATATAGATGGATTGATAACAGGATTGAATGAACTGAATGATTATTTGAAAGAAAAAGAACCGGACATAATGGGAATTGTAGAAACAAAATTAAAAGGCCCACTACCACCCAACAGTGTAGGACATGATACATACAATTATTGGATTAGAAACAGAGAGAAAAAACAAGGGGGTGGAGTTATGTTCCTGACTAAGAAGGATATAAACGTGAAAGGTGTCATATATGGAAAGAATACAGTAGAGATGATTATGATAGAAGTGGAAGACCGAGATAAGAAGAGCAGAAAATTTGTGATCAATTATGTGCCTCCGAAAACAGCCTCATGGGAGGAGAGTGAACATAAAAGTATGTTAGAGGACACAAAGATAGCATTAACTAAAATAATGGAAGACGGAGGAAGAATAGTTATGATGGGCGACTTTAATTGCAAAGAAATCTGCTGGGAAGAAATGACAGTAAAGAGTGGTGATGACTCATGGGGAAATGCTCTACTTGAGATGATTACTGACCATTCA
Organism: Oratosquilla oratoria; assembly: GCF_046742065.1. Lineage (NCBI taxonomy): Eukaryota > Metazoa > Arthropoda > Malacostraca > Stomatopoda > Squillidae > Oratosquilla > Oratosquilla oratoria. Next base: position 135,792 of record NW_027467488.1, read on the forward strand.
ATGACACAATGGATAGAAGAGAACACTAGGTATAGAAATGAAGAAGAACCATCGAGGCTAGACTTAATAATTACATCTGAACCTAGAATAGTGGACAAGATTGAATATAAAACACCAATAGGTAAAAGTGACCACATATTGATTGAACTGGAACTTAATGAAGAAAAATATATGAAAAGAAATGAACAATATAGAAAAGGAAGAATGATGTATGAAAAAACAAACTTTGATAAAATAAGAGAATTCTTTCAACAAGAAAACTGGGAAGAAATATACAAAGAAGAAACATCAGTGGAAGAGAAATGGAATATTTTGACAAAAATTTACAAAAAAGGAGTGGAAAAGTATGTCCCAAGACAAAAACAAGAAAAAGAATATGTAAAATGCTGGTACAACAAAAGTTGTAGGGAGTTAAAAGACAAAAGAGACAAAGCCTGGACCAGATGGAAAAAAGACAGAAGACCTGAAAAATGGAAAATATATACTGGTTATAGAAATGAATATGTACAAAAGTGCAGAGAGGAAAAAAGAAAATATGAAAAAGATGTTATAGAAAAGTGTAAAGATCAACCAAAACTATTCTACAGATTTGTAAACAATAAACTGAAAAACAAACAAGACTTGGAGAAATTAAGACAAGGAGGAGTTGAATACACTGAGGAAATGGAAATGGCAGAAATTATGAACAAACATTTTAAATCAGTGTTTACAAGGGAAAATATACAACCTGAAGAGATTGAGTGGAAGGAAAAAGTCCCCCCTATGGAAGAAATAGAAGTAACAAAGAATGAAATATTGACACACTTGGGTAATTTTGATGTCAGAAAATCGCATGGGCCAGATGAAATAGCAAACTGGATTCTGAAAGAATGCAGGAATGAACTGGCAGACAAAATACATAGCATAATAAGCAGTTCCTTAAAAGAAGGAAAAGTTCCAGAAGATTGGAAAAAAGCAAATATAGTACCTATATATAAAGGAGGAAATAAAGAAGAACCTACCAACTATAGACCAGTCTCTCTAACAAGTACAATAGCAAAAATTTGTGAAAGAATTATCAAAAGTAGATGGGTAAAATACTTGGAAAAAAACAACGTACTAAATCCAAGGCAATTTGGATTCAGACAAGGACGATCATGCGTCACCAATTTAATATGTTTCTATTCAAGGCTAATAGATATAATACAAGAAAGAGATGGATGGGCTGATTGTGCATTTCTAGACCTAAAAAAAGCTTTTGACAAAGTACCACATAAGAAGCTGCTTAAGAAATTAGAATATGAAGGAGGAATACAAGGTAAATTGCTAAATTGGATGGAAGACTTTTTGCAAGAAAGAAAAATGAGAGTAGTGATAAGAGATCAGCACTCAAAATGGAATGAAGTAATAAGCGGTGTCCCGCAGGGAACAGTTCTGGCCCCAATAATGTTTGCTATATATATTAATGATATGGATGAAGGAATTGAAAGCTATATGAGCTTCTTTGCAGATGATGCAAAACTACTGAAAATAATGAAAACTGAAGAAGATTGTGAATCACTACAGAGAGATCTAAATAAAGTACAGGAATGGAGTAGGAAGTGGGAGATGGAGTTCAATACAAAAAAGTGTAGTATAATGGAATTTGGAAAAAGCAAAAACAGAATAACAGGATCATATAATTTGGGAGAAGAAGGAATAAAAAGAGTAGAAAATGAGAAGGACCTGGG